>NC_089233.1:63659725-63879613 GCF_963924675.1 Phocoena phocoena | reverse complement strand
AACCCATGAGGTTGTCTACATGTGATGTCAGCTTATAGCTTTTGGGATAAAGCTTTATTAAATGTTGTATTTTAGCACATGTTGTTGTACAGGGTCTAGTTCTCCTGACTCTCTGACCATAATTCCTATCTCCTTGTCCCCCCACCTCACACACATTTTTCTCCAGTCAGATGCCCTAGGAAGGCCAAGGTGAACATAATTAAATTACAAGTGGATGAGAAAGATCTTAGTCCTTAGTGTTGTCTATCTTTAATTGAACTCCAGTACTGAATACTTTTATTTTTTTATTCCTTTAATTAATTTTTATTGGCGTATAGTTGATTTACAGTGTTAGTTTCTGCTGTACAGCAAAGTGAATCAGTTATACATATATCCACTTTTTTTTTTAGATTCTTTTCCCATAAAGGTCATTACAGAGTATTGAGTAGAGTTCCCTGTACTATACAGTAGGTTCTTATTAGTTATCTATTTTATATATACTAGTGTGTATATGTCAATCCCAAGCTCCCAATTTATCCCTCCCCCCATCCCCTTGGTAACCGTAAGTTTATTTTCTACATCTGTGACTCTATTTCTGTTTTGTAAATAAGTTCACTTGTACCATTTTTTTAGATTCCACATGTAAGCAATATCATATGATATTTGTCTTTCTCTGTCTGACTTACTTCACTCAGTATGACAATCTCTAGGTCCATCCATGTCACTGCCAATGGCATTATTTCATTCTTTTGTGTGGCTGAGTAATACTCCATTGTATATATGTACCACATCTTCTTTATCCATCCATCCATTGATGGACATGTAGGTTGCTTCCATGTCCTGGCTGTTGTAAATAGTGCTGCAATGAACATTGGGGTGCATGTGTCTTTTCAGATTATGGTTTTCTCTGGATATATGCCCAGGAGTGGGATTGCTCTATTTTTAGTTTTTTAAGGAAATAGAGGTGTGTGTAATAGTCAGCCTTGGCTGTCATAACAGGATAGCACAGACTGGGTGGCTTAAACAGCAGAAATTAGTTTCTCACAGTTTTGGAGGCTAGAGGTCCAAGATTGAAGTGCCATCAGCAGTGGTTTTTTGTGAGGCCTCTCTTCCTGGCTTGCAGATGGCCACCTTCTCACTGTGTCCTCATGTGTCCTTTTCTCTGTACATGCACAAAGAGAGCTCTGGTGTCTCTTCCTCTTATGTAAGGACACCAATTCCTATCAGATTAGGGCCCCAGTCTTACGACCTCATTTAATTACCGCCCTAAAGGCTCTGTCTCCAGATATAGTCATATTGTGGATTAAGGCTTCAACATACGAATTTCAGGGGGGACACAATTCAATCCATTTTAGTATGGAAAGCTGAAGTGTGTAGGATGTTGCCGAAAAGTTTTTGTTTTGTTTTTAATAAACTGCAGCTGTGAAATAGTTTTCTTGGCCAGCAAAATGATGTCTTATGCTGTCTTCCTGGAGCTTAGATAATAAAAATGTTAGAGAACTTCTTAGGCTTCTCAGAAAGTACCAGTTATCTCTTCTGTTGATTCAGATAAGAACAAATGGATCCATCTGCAGGGAAAAAATCACTCACAATGTTAGTCAGATGTAGGTGAAGCCACAGGCCTGGTAATTATCAATTTATAGGTGACACCTATATATGCTGATTTACACAGCATATGAGCTAATTCAGAATCATCTCAGAGAGCTGGAAAGCAGAGCCTAAACTGCAACAGGAAAATTTACAGGAGTGTTTGGGAAATACTAACGTTTTAACAAATAAGAGGAGAGAAGAGGTCTGCTTTTGCAGAAATTATTGGAAGTTGTGGGTGTTTTAGCTGTCAACCTGTTTAACGTTAACCAGCAGTGCATGTGGTAGCTACTGATAAAGCTGTGAGAAGTACAAAGACCATACGATGCTGGGGTGCCAGTCCCCTGAGATTGTGTATAAGTTGGTGAATATAATGGGCCAGTGAGTTTTTCCTGGGGAGAGCATCCAAAACTTTCATCAGCTTTTCAAGAGATGAGTGACTAACAAAAGCTCAGGAATATCTGGGGTGGAAGTCAGTCTCAGAACCCTGAATACTGGGTAGGTTACATCTGAAGGTCTGTGTTTAGTGTGCAGGGTGTGAAGACTAGGTCTTAGGAACTGCCCTGTGAGGAACAGTTAGAGAAACTGGAGCTATTTACCTGGAGAAACGAGGTGTGACTAAAAATCCATCTTTTTGAAATTTTTCAAAATTAGAAATTTTTAGAAATCCAAACTCTTCATTTATTTAGTTTATTTTTTGGGGAAAAAATTATAGTTTTTGTTTGTTTGTTTGTTGTAAATTCACAAACTACAGAGGAACAGCAGGTGTACGGTAGAAAGTTTGTTCCCATCCCAGTGGTGACCTATTACCAGTTTCTCATTTGTCCCTCCAGGGATACTCTGTACGTGACCAGTTACGGGGTGGAGGAGGGAAGAAGAGAAGACTGGCTCCTTTCTGTTTGTACTGATGGTGATGTAAAATAAGCACCATTCTGCCCCTGGCTCTTTTCACTTAACTTTATCTTGCAGAGCATCCGTTCCAGTACATACAGAATTATCTGATTCCTTTTTACAACTGGATAGTATTCTAGTATATGGGCGTAGCATAATTTATTTAACCAGTCCCCTGTTGATGGAAATTTGTTTTACCTCAAGTCTTTTTTCCTACAAATAACAGCCTGTGTATGGGGTTTAATGTGCTGGATATTTGCCTTTTAAACTTTGATAGATATTAACAGATTTACCTTCCATAGAAATTACTAGTTCATCTTTCCACCCTGTATACCCTTCCCAGTACAGGGCCTTCTTCAACTTCTTGATATTTGTCAAACTTGATAAGGAAAAAAATGGTATCTCAAAAAAAAAAATCTATCTCAGTACGTTTTTTTTTTAATTGAGGTGAAAGTCACATTTAAAAAATTAACCATTTAATTCAGTGGTTTATAGTACATGTACAATTTGTGCAGCCACCATCTAGTTCCAAAACATTTTCATCACCCCAAAAGGAAACCCTGTACACATTCAGCAGTTATTCTTCATTACCCCCAACCCCTGGCAACCATCTGCTTTCTGTTGGATTTATCTATTCTGGGTATTTCATATAAATGAAATTTTTAAAATGTGATCTTTTGTATCACATATCATACCTCTTTCACTTATCGTGATGATTTTGAGGTTCATCAGTGCTGTTGCATGTCAGTATTTCATTCTTTTTTATGGCTGAATAATATTCTTTGTGTGTACATACGAATTTGTGAAACGTGTACATACCAATTTGTGAAACACTGATGGACATTTGGGTTATTTCCACCTTTTGACTGTTGTGAATAGTGCTGCTCTGAACACATGCATACACAGGTATTTGAGCACCTGTTTTCACTTCTTTTGGGTGTGAACTTAGGATGGAATTGCTAGGTCATATGGTAATTGTATATTTAACTTTTTGAGGAGAAGTTAATCTCAGTGTAGTTGGTTTTTTTTTTTAAGATTGTTTTGATTTGGACCATTCTTAAAGTCTTTATTGAACTTGTTACAATATTGCTTCTGTATTATGTTTTGGTTTTTTGGCCATGAGGCATGTGGGATCCCAACTCCCCGACCAGGGATTGAACCCACAGCCCCTGCATTGGAAGGCATAGTCCCAACCACTGGGCCACCAGGGAGGTCCCTCAGTGTAGTTTAATTCACCTTTTTTTATTAACGCAGTCACACATTATTTTATAGTCACTTGCTAATTTATAGAGAATGGAGAGGGGGCTAAGATGATTTGCCAAGCTCTGTGCTGGCAATAAATTCATATGACTTCATATAATCCTCCTAACTACTTTGTTTTTATTTATTTTATTTTTAAAGAATTTTCTTTAATGTTGTATTCTTTTAAGGTTTACTTTAAAATTTTTTATTATGGGAAACTTCACACATATAAAAGCAGAGACATATATATGACAGTGTAATGATCCCCATTTACCTACTACCTACCTTCAACAGTTATCAACTGATGGCCTGTCTTTTTTTTTTTTTTTTTTGCGGTACGCGGGCCTCTCACTGTTGTGGCCTCTCCCGTTGCGGAGCACAGGCTCTGGACGCACAGGCTCAGCGGCCATGGCTCACGGGCCTAGCCGCTCCGCAGCATGTGGGATCTTCCCGGACCATGGTTCAATCCTGTGTTCTCTGCATTGGCAGGCGGATTCTCAACCACTGCACCACCAGGGAAGCCCCTGCTGGCCTGTCTTTATCTCTACCCTCATTTACTCCTACCGTCCTCACTTTGGATTATTTTGAAGCATATCCCAGACATTGTAAGATTTCACTTGCATACATTTCAGTGTTTCTATAAGATAATTACTCTTTAAACCATATTGTACACTCCCAAATTAATACCTTGATATTTTGAAATATCTAGTTATTTATTTTTGATTCAATGATACATTTACATGATTCAGAAAATCTACAGATTCAAAAAGTTGTTCACTGAAAAGTACCCCTCCCACTGTATTCCCAGTGTCATTATTCTCTTTGCCTTTGGCAAACCACTGTTTTCTATCCTTAAGAAGATTTAATGCATACACAAGCAAATACGTACAGGCGTTAGCTTTATTTTAAAGAAGGTTAAATTTTGGAGCCAAGATTTGAACCTGGATTCCCTGCCTTCAAAGTTTATTATGTTCTTTATGCTGACCAGAATTTCTGTCTTACTCATCATTGTCAGTAAAATGCAACTGGTGCAAATAGGAGCTGGGTAATTATTCAGTTTCTTTCTTTACCTTAAAAAGAAAGAAAGAAAGAAAGAAGGAAAAGGCTTATCTTTTTTCTTCCTGCTAGTATGTGTGTGCTATAGGAAAATCAAACCATAGTTAAGTAGTTTTTGTTTGTTTGTTTGTTTTTTGCGGTATGCAGGCCTCTCACTGTTGTGGCCTCTCCTGTTGCGGAGCACAGGCTCCGGACACGCAGGCTCAGTGGCCATGGCTCACGGGCCTAGCCGCTCCGTGGCATGTGGGATCTTCCCGGATCGGGGCATGAACCCATGTCCCCTGCATCGGCAGGCGGACTCTCAACCACTGCACCACCAGGGAAGCCCCAGTTAAGTAGTTTTAAAAGAAGCATTTATATCCTCTCCTACTCAGGAACAGCCACAGTAAATACCTTGGTATATATCCTTCTGTTCTTTATCTGTGTATATGTATATTATGTGCATATTTTAAAGAAGAAAACTTTAAAAATTTTAAAGAAAATGGGCTTAAGCCAATACTGTTTAGTAATTTACTTCCTTGGGGCTTCCCTGGTGGCACAGTGGTTAAGAATACGCCTGCCAGTGCAGGGGGCACAGATTCGATCCCTAGTCTGGGAAGATCCCTCATGCCGCGGAGCAGCTAAGCCCGTGCGCCACAACTACTGAGCCTGCACTCTAGAGCCTGCAAGCCACAACTGCTGAGCCCGTGTGCCACAACTACTGAATGAAACCCATGCGCCTAGAGCTCATGCTCCACAACTACAACAAGAGAAGCCACCGCAATGAGAAGCCCGCGCACTGCAAGGAAGAGTAGCCCTTGCTCACCACAACTAGAGAGAGCCCACACACAGCAACGAAGACCCAATGCAGCCAAAAAATAAATTAATTAATTAATTTTTATAAAAATCACTAAAATAATAATAATAATTTACTTCCTTAACAAGTAAATTCAAACATCTTTCTGGAGTTGCTGTATAAAGATGTGTGTGTCATTGTTCTTAGTGTCTGTGTGTTGTATTCCACTGCATGGATGTATCATTTAATCAGTATGCTATTAATGAACACATAGTTATCTCTACCTTTTTGCTGTTATAGAAACCACACCAATGAACCTCTCTATACAGATATCTATGTATATATAATTAGTTATTTCTTTATGGTAATTCCCCAGAAATGGACCTCCTAGCTTAGAGACACACAGATTTACGGCGTAAAGGTTATTCTAGTTTATAGTCCCACCAGTAGATATGAGTCTGTTTCCCTGCACCTGCTAAAATTGAATTTGTTTTTATAACTTTATTACTATTTTACCTTGGGTTGGCATTTCATTTTAAAGGGAAGCTCTGACTAACTGCTGTCAGATTAAGGTGAGAAGCTGGTTGTTTGTTGAGTGCTTTAGAGCTGGTCTCTGTTTTGACATTTCCTCTTTTGTTCTTTCCTCGACAGCGGCCCTTCTCAGCATCCCTGGCTTTGTCGAGCGGCTTTGCAAGCTGGCAACTCGAAAGGTGTCAGAGTCAACGGGCACAGCCAGCTTCCTTCAGGAGTTGGAGGAGTGGTACACCTGGCTAGACAATGCTTTGGTGCTAGATGCCCTGATGCGAGTGGCTAATGAGGAATCTGAGCACAATCAAGGTACTCGGGATGGGTCTCCTGAGAGGTGGGGAGCATTCCTTTGGGTTCCTAGAGCCATTCTTGAACTCTTTTCCAAGCAGAATAAGTTGAAATTTGCTCAAAGTAGAATTTTCCTCAGGGCAGTCCTGGATCATGATGGTTAAGACTTTTGATAGCCAGTGACAGAACCTCTTTGAGCTTCCTTAAAGCAGACCTGATTTCAGGGACAGGGGCTTTGTTGCAGAACCCAAGGAATCAACTGGAAACATTACTGGAGCATTTCTAGGAACCAAGAGGTTCTTTCTCTGTTTCCACTTCTTTCTACATGTTTCTTTAGTCTTACCTTTCCTCCGTTCTGACAAGTAGACTGCCTAGTAAATGTGTGTACTCCTAGTCTCAGCTCCAGCTCCCTGGTGAACTACTGTGGCCTGTTTTGGGTGAGGTGCTCAACCCAAAGCATTTGACTCTGGGGTCAAATTGTACAAACCCAGGAATTCCCACTGGAATCATGCAGATAAAAGTGAAGGGAGGAGTTTCGTTCCTGGGATGGCAGTGTGTGGAGCTCCGTGGACCTGCTTGGTCAGTGAAACTAAACAAACCCTGTATACAACAGCAGCAACAACAAACATCCACATAAAGTCTGTGGAAGTTGTTCTCAGAGTGTACAGCAAGTAGGGAAGCATTTCTTCTAGAAAATCTACTAAAATTTAGTGAGAACATTGAGAGCCCATGACACTAGAATTCCTGCTTGATGCAGGTTCCACTCTGGACAGGTGTGGCCTAAAAGACAGGGCTCCCTCAGCTTCCAAACAAGGAATACAGAATCTCACTGGAAGAGGCAGGCTACCAGTTTTTCTCATCCCTTCCAGCTCCGAGTGGAAGAGGCTAAATTCTTGATGAATATAGCCAAGAGGGCAGGGGCTCCTTTCTTTCTCCCTCCCCTCCCCTCCCCTCCCCTCCCCCCCTCCCTCCATCCCTTTTCTCAACTTTCTTGAGATATAATCAACACATAATATTGCGTACGTTTGAATTGTACAATGTGTTGATTTTATACATTTATATATTGTAGAATGATTACCACTGTAGCAGTAACTAACACCTCTATCCCATCACATAATTACCATTTCTTTTTTTCTGGTGAGAATATTTAAGATCTGTTCTCTTAGCAACATTCAATTATATGATATAGTATTATTGGCTATAATCACCATCCTATACACTGGATACCCAGAATTTGTTAATCTTCTAACTGGAAGTTTGTGTTCTTTGACCAGTAACTCCCCATTTCCCCACCACCACCACCACTAGTAACCACCACTAGCTGTTTCTCTGAGCTTTTTTAGATTCTACATTAAATGATATCATACAGTATTTGTCTTTCTCTGACTCATTTGATTTAGCATAATGCCAGAGGCTCCTTCCCTCCACCCACCTCCATACTGTACTCATAGTACAGAAGCTCTACCCAGGCCCAGTAGGCCAAGAATTCTATGGCCCTTATTGCCCTTGCCCCAGCTCTCTTGTAGGACAGAGGTTCCACTATGTAGGGAGAGGCAAGCTGAGGAGGCTATAGAGGCTACCTATCCTGCTCAGAGTAATAGCACTGAGATTTTGCCAGGGGGAGAGGTAATAGGTAAGAACAGAATGTTGGGAAGTTTGAGCTCAAGGTCATTCTCAGAAACAGTGTAGATTTTGGTGGTAAGAAAATAAAAGGAGCTCTTTTTAATTGAGAACAAAAAGCCAAACCGTATGCCAGCTAATTCACCAGAGAGAACCAAGGAAAGAGGTGGCTAAGAAGAACTTAAAGCTGAGGTCAAAACAAACCTCAGTCTCAAAAACTATCCCTGCCTGAATTTAATTGAATCAGACTTTGGAGCAATTTATGCCTCAAGGCATTGTCAAAAACAGTAGAGCATTCAGCCAGCAGTTAGTGGAGCCTGACAACTGAGTTTCATACTAGATGAGGCAGAAAGTTTAACAGAGATATCAAGGAAAGAGCCAGACAAAGAGAGCCCTGCTAAAACACTGTCATCCAGGGACACATGCCCAAGGCTGCGCTGTCTGCCAAATGGCCTCATCAGTCCTCAGAGAAATAGACTTTACTGAAATAGGCTAGCCAGGGCATTAAAACAAATAAAGAAAACAACCACAAGCCCTGAAAGAAGAAAGAGGGAAGAGTATCAAGAGTTGCTACAGTATTTACTTAAAATGTCCAGTTTTTAACAAAAATCGAGACATGCAAAGAAACAGGAAAGTATGACACAAACGGAGGAGAAAGCAGGCAACAGAAATTGCCTGTGAGAGAGCCCACATACCAGAATTAACAAAGACTTCAAAGCAGCCATTATAAATATGGTCAAAGAACTAAAGGAAACTATCCTCAAAGAAGCAGTGATGACAGTGTGTCATCAAATAGAGAATATTAATTATGAGATAAGAGATATAAAAAGCCAAATGGAAGTTCCAGAGATGAAAAGTACAATAACTGGAATGAAAAGTTCACTGAGAGAGAGAAAAGAACAGAAAAAAATAGAAATGATAGCTGAAAACTTCCCAAATATGATTAATGTACACATCTGAGAAGTTCAAAGAACTGCAAGTAGTATAAACTCAAAAGATTTACACCCATTCACATCATAATGAAAATGCTGACAGAGGAAATCTGGAAAGTAGCAAGGGAAAAATGACTCATCATGTTCAAGAGTATCCCAGTAAGATTATCAGCTTACTTCTCATCAGAAATGATAGAGGCCAGAAGGCAGTGGGATGACATATTCAAAGTGCTGGGAAAAAACTCAGCCAAGAATTACATCCAATAAAACCTTCTTTCAAAAATGAAGGTGAAATAAACAGCTTTCTAGATAAGCAATAACTTAGGGAATTCACTACTAGCAGACCTGCCTTAGGAGAAATATTGGCTGAAAGCAAGTTACCTCAGCCAGTGATTCAAATTCACACAGCAAAAAAATGGAGGATCAGTGAAGGTAATTGTATAATAATAAAAGACAATATATGTGCATCTTTCTTCTCCTTAACTAATTTCAAAAGCAGTTGTATAAAACTATGTGTTTATAGTTACATTGTTGAACCTATAACATATAGAAATGTAATATATTGGACAATAACAGGTCAAAGAAGGTGGGTGGACCCAAAGTTCTATTGGAGTAAGGAAATTGGACGAGGTGGTAACTCGGATTGACAGGAACCAGTGAAGAAAATCAAAATGGTAAATAAGAGGGTCACTATAGCAGAGCAGACTCTGTAAATATTTACTTGCTCTCCTTTCTTTTCTCAGCTGCTTTAATGGGCATAAAATTTTATAAAGTAATAATTATAACAGTGTATTGTGTAACAATGTATACAGTGTATTGTAAGTATATTGTATTGTTTGGCTTTTAGCATATGTAGATGTAGTATGCATAATAATAGCACAAAAAGGGGGAAGAGGGAGCTCTGGGAGCCCTGGAATTAAGTTAATTTCTATCTGAAAAAGAGTCTGTCAAGTTAAGATGTATATGGCAGGCAAGCCTTGTAGCAACTGCTAAGAAAGTAACTTTAGAAATATAGTGAGAAAGTCATTAAAGGAATTACAGTGTTATACTAGAAAATATTTACTTAATGCAAAAGAAAGTGTTAAAGGAAAACTAAAGGGGGCTTCCCTGGTGGCACAGTGGTTGAGAGTCCACCTGCCGATGCAGGGGACGCAGGTTTGTGCCCTGGTCCGGGAGGATCCCACATGCCACAGAGTGGCTGGGCCCGTGAGCCATGGCCGCTGAGCCTGTGCATCCGGAGCCTGTGCTCCGCAACGGGAGAGGCCACAACAGGGAGAGGCCTGCGTACTGCAAAAAAAAAACCTAGAGGAATTTTAAAAAGTGAGCTATATAGAAGACAAAAAGTAAAAGGCAGAAGTAAATCCAACTTTGTCAGTAATAACATTAAATGTGAATGGATTAAATAATTCATTCAAAAAACAGATTGTCATGTTGGATTTTTTAAAAAAGATCCAATTATATACAGCCTACGGGATACACGTTTTCTATTCAAAGGTAGAAATAGGTTGAAAGTAAATGACAGAAGAAGATGTATCATGCAAAGGACAACCATGAGAAAACTGTAGTGGCTGTACTAAGAGTGACTTTAAAACAAAAATGTTCTCAGAGATTTAAAAAATAGATTTTATAATAATATAAAAGGGTGAATCTATCAAGATGTAACAGCATGTGTATCTAACAACAGAGCCAGAAATAAGTAAATGAAGCAAAACCAACAGATTCAAAGAGAGAAATAGGCAGTTCAACATAATAGTTGGAGACTTTAATAACCCATTTTCAATAGTGGACAACTATATAGAGGATCAGCAAGGAAATAGAAGACTTGAGCCACACTGTAAGCCAACTAGACTAAACTGATATATATATAGAACACTGCACCCAACAACTGTAGAGAACATATTCTTCTCAAGTACACATGGAATGTTCTCCAGGATGGACCATATGCTAGGCCTTAAAAAAAAAAGAACAACTCAGGAAAGTTAAAAGGATTAAAATTGTACAAAGTAAGTACTCCAATCGCAAGGGAGAGATATTAGAAATTAATAGCGAAAGAAATTTGGGAAATTCACAAATGTATGGAAATTAAGCAGTAAATAACTGATGGTTCAAAGATAAAATCACAAAGGAAACCAGAAGATATTTTGAGATGAATGAAAATGAAAGCACAACATACCAAACTTATGGAATGCAGCTAAAGGATGCTTATAAATTTATAGCTGTAAATGCCTACATTTAAAAAGAGCTCAAAAAATAACCTAACTTTCCACCTTAAATCATTGAAAAAAGAAGAGCAAACTATATTCCCAAAGCAAACAGAAGAAATAATAGGATTGGACTGGAAATTAATGAAATAGAGAATAAAAAAACAATAGAGAAAATCCACAAAACCAAAAGTGGTGCTTTGAAAAGGTCAACGAAATTGACAAACCTTTAGCTACACTGACCAAGCAAAAAAGGGACAAGTTCAAATTACTAAAATCAGGAATGAAAGAGGGTATATTATAACCAACCTTACAAAGATTTTTAAAAAGGACTCTAAGAGAATACTATAAACAACTGTATGCCAATAAACTAGATAACCTAGATGAAATGGAAGAATTATAAGAAAGATGCAAACTCCTGCAACTGACTCAAGAAGAAATAGAAAATCTGAACAGACCTATAACAAGAGATTGCATTAGTGATGAAAAACTACCCCAAAGACAAGCCCTGGCCCAAAAGGTTTCACTGGTTAACTCTACCAACCAGAAGTAACACCAGTACATCACAGACTCTTCCATAAAATAGAAGAGGAAAGAACTTTGCTTAACTCATTCTGTGAAGCCATATTACCCTGATACCAAAACGAGACCAAAAGAAAAAAAGACATCACAAGGAAATTACAGACTAATGTGTTTTACAAGTGTAGATGCAAAACCACTCAACAAAATACTAGCAAACAAAATACAGCAGCAAAAACGGATTATATACCGGATCAAGTGTATATACATAATTAAGTGGGATTTATGCAAGGTTGGCTCAGTATATGAAGATCAATTTAATATAGCATATCAATAGAACAAAGGACAAAAACTACATGATTATTTCAATAGATGCAAAAAAAGCATTTGGCAAACTCCATCTTCATGATAAAAACATTCAAACTCGGAATAGAAGGGAATTCCTCAGCCTGTTAAAAAGCATCTACAGAAAACCCACAACCAACATTATACTTAACAGCTGAAGACTGAAAAGCTTTTCCCTCACTAAGATCAGAACAAGACAGATATCTGCTCTTACCACTTGTATTCAACATTGTACTGGAGGTTCTGGCTAGGTGGTTAGGCAAGAAAAAGAAATAAAAGGCATCCACATTAGGAAGAAGTAAAACTATCTCTAGTCACAGATGATGTGATCTTTTATATAGAAAAACCTTAGGATCCACTGAAACACCGCTAAACCAATAAACAATTTCAATCAACACAGTTTCAGGATGGAAGATCAGTATACAAAAATCCCTTGTATTTCTATACAGTAGTAATGAACAGACCAAAAATGAAATTAAAACAATTTCATTTAAAGGAGCATCAAAAAATAAAATACTTAGTGATAAATTTAGCAAAGAAATATAAAACTTATACTCTGAATTCAAAGTGCAAAACATCACTGTTACTGAAAGAAAGAAAACCTAAATGAATGTAAAGACAGCTTATGTTCATGAATCAGAAGAGTCAGTATTGTTAAAGTAGCAATATTTCACACCTTGATCTACAGATCTATCTACAGATTCAGCATGGTCCCTATCACAATCCCCTCTGGCTCTTTTGCAGAAATGGACTAGCTGGTCCTAAAATTCTTTCGGAAATGCAAGGGGCCCAAAATAGCCAGGACAATCTTGAAGAAGAAGAACAAACATGGAGGACTTACATTTCCTAATTTTTCAACTTAGTACAAAGCTGTAGTAATCAAGACAGTGTGCTACTGGCATAAAGAGAGACATATACAATGAAATAGAATTGAGAGTTAAGAAATAAACGCTCACTTATGTGGTCGGTTGATTTTCAGCAAGAGTGCCAAGACCATTCAGTTGGGGAAACAATAGTCTTTTCAACAAATGGTACTGGGACCATTAGCTGTACACATGCAAAAGAATGAAGTGGACCCCCCTACCTCACATATATAAAAATGAACTCAAAAGGATCAAAGACCTAAATGTAAGAGCTAATCCTATAAAATGCTTAGAAGAAAACAGGGATAAATATTTATGACTTTGGATTTGGTGGTGGTCTCTTAGATGACACTAAAGCACAGGCAGCCAAATGAAAAATAGGTAAATTGGACTTCATTAAAATTAAAACCTTTTGTGCTTCAAAAAACACCATCAAGAAAGTGAAAAGCCGGAATGGGAGAACATTTTTGGAGGGTGGAGAACATTTTTGCCAACCATATATCTAATAAGGTACTTGTATCTAGGAGATATAAAGAACTCCTACAGCTCCATAATGAAAAGACAACCCATTTCAAATTATGGGCAAAAGATCTGAATAGACTTTCTCCAAAGAAGATATGAGAAAGCCAGCAAGCACATGAAAACATGCTCAGCATCATTAGCCATCAGGGAAATGCAAATCCAACCCACAATCAGATACCACTCCACACCCACTAGGATGATTATCATCAAAAAGACACGTAACATGGGGCTTCCCTGGTGGCACAGTGGTTAAGAATCCGCCTGCCAATGTAGGGGAAAAGGGTTCGAGCCCTGGCCTGGGAAGATCCCACATGCTGCAGAACAACTAAGCCCATCCGCCACAACTACTGAGCCTGCGCTCTAGAGCCCGTGAGCCACAACTACTGAGCCCACGCACCGCAACTACTGTAGCCCACGTGCCTAGAGCCCGTGCCCCGCAACGAGAGGCCACTGCAATGAGAAGTCTGCGCACCGCAACCAAGAGTAGCCCTGCTCGCCGCAACTAGAGGAAACCCACGTGCAGCAACAAAGACCCAATGCAGCGAAAGATAAATAAATTAATTAATTTAAAAAAAGAGACAGATAACAGGTGTCGGCAAGGAGATGGAGAAATCAGAACCCTCATTCCCTGTTGGTGGGCATGCAAAATGGTGCAGCCACTGTGGAAAACAGTCTGTCGGGTACTCAAAAGGTTAAACATAGTTTCCGTATGACCTAGAAATTCCACTTGTAGGTATATACCCAAGAGAAATGAAAACATATGTTTACGCAAAAACTTAGACACGAATGTTCATGAGAGAAGATTTACTATAGCCAAAATATGGAAACAACTCAAATGTTCATCAGCTGATGAATGGATAACAATGTGGTATATTGTATGTAATAGAATATTATACAGTAGCTTAAAAAAATGAAATACTGTTACGTACTGCAACCTGAATGAACCTTGAAACCGTTGTGCTAGAAACAAAAAAACACAAGTTATATGATTCTATTTATATAAAATGTCCTGAATAGGCAGTTCCATAGAGACAGAAAGTAGTCTAGTGGATGCCTGGGGCTGTAGGGGCTTGGCGGGAAATGGGGATTGACTGCTAATGTGAACAGGATTTCTTTTAGGGGTGATACAAATGCTCTAATATTGATTGTGGAGATGGCTGCACAATTCTGTGAATACATTAAAGGCCAATAAATTGTACGTTTGAAAGGGGTGAATTGTATGGCATGTGAATCATAGCTCAGAGCTGTTTTGTTTTTTTTTTAAAGTGAGTGTACCCCAGGGTACAGTACATATATATGGAGGGTGGTACCCACTTTAATCAGTATTGTGGAGCTGAAGAGATTTGGAGGGAAGCACAGGCCTCTTAAACTAGTTTTTCCATCCTCATCCTTGGGAATCACGTTGTTACTAAGCTCTGGCCATTGCTTTCAGGACTGTGATTCGTGAAAATATTTATCCCAGAGAGTTTCTTGTCAGGCCTTTGCAAACCAGGCACCAAAAGTTGGCAGTGACTCGGCAGAGTCCAGGCTGCCTGCATCTCTCTTTCTCCACAGATGTTCATTACTGAGGAGGGCTCATGCGCCATCCGCCGCCCCTGCTCCTTCCACAGACGTCCTCTCCCGCAGTCCCCCCCAGACCCCCAAGCTAGGTGATGAGGACGCTGAGGCGCTGGAGGCTACATGGCAGGTGTGCAGGAGAGGCGCGATTCTGCGTGATAGCCCTTCAGATTCTCTTTACAAATCAGTTGACTCTTAAAGTGTTCTGGGAGCGGGGCCAAGGAGTCCCAAGACATAAATTGAGTAATTATGGTTTTCCTCCCAACATGCAAGAAAAGATATGTGAATAGATAGAATTTTCTCAATTAGATTTTTTCCAGTAAATTTTTCTTAGTCTTTGCTGGCTGTCACTTTCATTGCCATTAAGAGCTTGCAGATTAAAAGGAAGAAAACATATAGCAAGCAAGCATTAGCAAAAACTCAGAGTTCGTTTTCTACTTCTGTTTAACACATACTTGTATGTTGGGTACATGTGCCCTGCATTTTTTAAGCACTTTCAACATATTAAATCATTTAATCTTTGCAACGTTGGTAAGAGATAGGTACTGTTGCCATTATTTCTGTTTTACAGATGAGGATGGATACTGAAGCATAGACACATCAACAGACTTCCCCAAAGCCACCCAGCAGTCTGGCTCCGAGTCCTTAACCACTGTGCTGCACTGCCTCTCTGTCATGCTTCGTTCAGCAGCTGGTCGTCTTTCAGCTTTTATATTAGTGATGTAACATGGCTGGAAAAAATAGTTCTAAGTCTGTAGGGTGGAGTAAGTTAGGTTTTTAGGTCATGATATCACCGTACAGAAATCATAACTGCATGTGCCTCACCCGAATATATCTCATGACCACTGCTCTGTACCACATAGACTTTCTGGCCTTTTCAAAAGGCCTCTAGGGCAACAGTTCCAATAGGAACTTAAAAGGACCTTAGTAGTTACTGATTCATCCTTTCACCTTAAAGATGAGGAAAACTAAGGGGAAGTAAATCCTAAGGTCTCCTGACTCTGACCTTTTAAAATAATAGGGACCTAAGAGTGAGGCTTCCCAAGAATCAGGTGCTGGGCTTTCTTGTGTCCTCCTTCACTCCTCACAGGAACTCTAGCCGATCGCTGCAGCACTACTTTTCTTCCCGTTTACAGAGCACTTGAAAGCCTGACGAGGAGGTGACTTGCTCAGGGTCACACAGCCAGCAAGTTGTCGTTCCACAGCCCGCCCTCAGTCTTCATCCCTTTGCTCTGCCCCATTCCCGAGAGTACCCTCCACTGCGGCCTGCGTGACCCACTGAGACTTTTTTGTTAACTGGGTAGTAGAGGAAATGAGATGGTTTACCTATGGCCCAAAACCCAATGCCTGACACATATTGTGTCCATGAATATTATGTAGCTTTTGCTGTTGTCGCTAATAATGAAATTGGGTAAAATGAAAACCTGCTAGTAGATAATATGTTCATCTGTATCACTAGTATCGATTGTGATGCCTCGTCTGCCTTAGGAAACTTTCCATGGCTGTTTGAAAAACAGGAGGGAAAAAAATCTTCAAAAAGCATCCATTTTAGTCCTTCAGCAGTGCCCCCTTGTGGCATCTAAGCAGAGGGACCAAGTACTCAAGAGTCCTTTGTGACCTGAAGAGACTTGGACACAGTTTGCTGCTGGACATGTGTCTGGGCACTTTCTCGGGGTGGGCGTGGTGGGTCTGGCGGTGGCAGGAGAAGGGATTTGGGGGCAGGGCATGGATCAGATTACTGGGTTGGCTGTGTCAGAGTATTTTTGCTGGGTGTTAAAAGCTGATGGGATACAATTGCAGAGTCCATGTTCCTATGTTTCTAAGCTTCCCTGAACCCGGTGGCCTGGAGAGAGTTTTGTGGCTTTCAAAGTCTGTCACGGACTCAGGGCCCAGTCTGATGGCTCTGTTAACCTCAGGTCTGTTCAGAGCAGGTTTGAGGGGCAGAAACATGTTTCCTCACAAGCAGTGATTGAACCCTCTCTCCTGGTGGCTGTCTCAGCCTCCATTGTGCTCCCTCCTCCAGGGGCTTCGGAGGAAAATGGCCTGCCTCACACTTCACCTAGGACCCAGCTGCCTCAGTCAATGAAGATCATGCATGAGATCATGTACAAACTGGAAGTGCTCTATGTCCTCTGCGTGTTGCTGATGGGGCGCCAGCGAAACCAGGTGGGCCCTTCCGCCACGTCTCAGAGCAGGAGGAGCCGCGGGCAGACACTTCCCAGGCACCTGTTAGGCCGCCCCTCACAATGCCTCTGTCTCTGGCCAGCAAAGCGAGGGGTTGGCTCCCTTGTCCCTGTTTTACACGTCAGGAAACCAGTCTGATTCCGGGGCTCATAGTCTTTCCACTGTACCTTGCTGTGGGCATCATTTCTAGACAGAGCATTGGTGCCCCGGGCAGGAGTGGGCGGCTTAGCCATGTTCTCTGACCTTGTTGATGTGCAGAGTAAAGGGTGGGTGTCTGCCCTGTAGATGCACTGGGGGAGTTGCCAGGCTGATGGGGGCTTGGGGTGGTGGGTTGGAACTGTGTCAAGTTACGAAAACTAGGCAACTGCGGGGGTCCAGTCATGCTGAGGTTCCTTGAACCTTGAAGCAGTTCCAGGAGGGAGGAGGGGGAGGGCTCTAGAAGTATGCAGCACTCCTCAAGATGCATAAGTGGCCCACTGGTGCTCCCTACGCATTCTCCTAGGGGTGAAACGAGGCCTGGGGGGAGGGGTGGGCTAAGGGAAGCGGGAGCTGGGAGCTCAGCAGTCCTTGAGCACCTTTTTGAGTTAGGGACTGTACTCTCACACAGCTCTCTGTGAGGTGGGTGCAGTTATCACAAGTTTACAAGTGAGGAGCAATTTTAGAGAGGGCAGCAGGGAAAAGACTGGCTGAAAGATGACATCTGGCCCGGCAGCGTCCTGAAGAAAGCGAGGAAGCCAGGACTGCTAACCCTCAAGACAGCCTGCCAGGTAGAGGGAGCAGGCCCAGATGGGAAGTGGGTGCGAGCCTGCCTGGTGGGTTGGTGGAACAGGGAAGCTGGGGGATGGACAGGAACCAGCAGCGAGGAGAGGTTGGGTGAGGGGTCGCGCGGGGGCCAGGTCGCATTGGGCTTTCATAGGCCATTTAAGGGCTCTTGTGTTTATACTCTGAGTGAAATGGGAAGCCATCCTCTGGCTGCTGTGTGAAAGAGCTCACAGTAGCTAGGACCAGCATGTTTGTGGCAGGAGTGGTGAGAGGTGCTTGCGTTCTGGATCTATTTTGAAGGTAGAACAGGTAAGATTTGCTGATAGGTTAGATGTGGACATAAGTGGAGAGAGGAGTTAAAGGTAACTTCCTTACCTCTTTCCAAGCAGGTGAGAGGAATGGTTTGCCATTTATTGACATGGTTAAGACTGGTGGGTAAGGATTGGAGGGGCAGACGTCTGAAGGGAGGATGGGGAGGAGTTCAGTTTGAACAAGTTAGGTTTAGGTGTCTGTTAGAATTGGCACTTGGCTTACCTGCACCTGGAGTTAGGGGAGAGGAGAGGCCTGGAGGTATAACTTTGGGCGTCGTCACCCTGTGGTTGGCATTTAAAACCAGGACGCTGGATGAGATCCTGCCCTGATGTCCACAGCACTGGGGCTCCTTCCTGTAATATGGAATATATTTCTTATAAAAGATATTAGTCACGATATCTTACCTGTGTTGAGTGCTTTTTCTTTTTTGAGGCACTTTCATAGTCATTCATATTTGAATTTGAGGTTATTTGGTAAGTTATACAGCAGGTGGTGACCTCTACCCCACTTGATGCTTGTGAAAACAAAGATACAAAAAAGGGCCCTGCTCTCAGTCATCTCAAGCACCGTGAGAGCCAGGATTTAAACTCTGCTGCCCTGGCTCTTCTTTCTATCCCCTCACCATGGCAGTTCCCTGCTCTCTGAGCCTTCCTGTTACCAAGTTCCTATGAATCATTGTGGTCTTCAGTTAAACTGTGATAACAGCCGCCGCTTCCTTGGGAGGGACCATCAGCTGGCCTCAGAACCCTGCCTTCCTGAGAACCAGTATTATGCTGGTGTGTCCTCATTTGCACAGTCAGCATTAACTGAGTTCCTACTGTGTGCTAGGCACTGTGGGAACATGGATTCACAGACCCCGCCTAGACCAGGACAGCAGGGGGAACAGTTTCCCCGGCCAGGTTCCCCAGAAGGCTCCTCCTTGGAGTGACCTTATTATTGTGCACTCGGGCCAGGTTCTCTGACCAGTCTTGGCTAAGTTGAAATCACTAGACTGGAAATGCTCACCAAGTGTCATAAGTTCCATCCCTCTGGTGCTAATGAAAATAATCAATACAACAGTCATTTTTTCCAGCGCTTCCTGAAAGTCAGGCCCTGAGCTTCCCTCATATTACCTCATTCAGCCCTTTCAACAGCTTCATCAGCCCTCATTTTCCATCAAGGGACTCAAGCTTAAAGAAGAATGTTGCCCAGAGTCACAGCACTGTCAAGTTCTGGTCTCCCAAGATAAACACCAGCCTGTGGTGGATGGGGAAGGGACAGGCTTTCAGATCAGAACACCTGAGTTAGGGTGACATTTCCACCCCTGTCTTGGCCATATCAGTCCTGCTAAACTTGCCTTTCCTCTGTAAAATGGGAATTAGTAAGTACTGGGGCTGTGCTCTGGACTAGACATATGTTTTCTGACTTTATCCTTAAAACAGCCCTGAAAAGTAGTAATAGTTTTGTTTTATGTTATGTAAAAAATTATTTTAATAGGTCAGTAATTCACATA
The DNA here is from genome assembly GCF_963924675.1 of Phocoena phocoena. NCBI lineage: Eukaryota > Metazoa > Chordata > Mammalia > Artiodactyla > Phocoenidae > Phocoena > Phocoena phocoena. Next base: position 63,859,958 of record NC_089233.1, on the reverse strand, counting down.
GTTCTGTATTAAAAGGTGTAAATGAGCATAAGTGAAGCCTTTCTCCCCTCTGATCCTGAACATTCAGGGTTCTCCCATGAAGCATCTAATTTTACCAGTTATTAGTGTCTCCTTCTAGAGAGTTTAAAAGTGTGTTTGTGCGTAGTGGGAGTGGTGGTGAGGGTAGAGTAAGTGTGGCTGTTTTCTTTAAACCTCAGCAATGCTTTCTTCGTCCTGAAGCCTCATGGTACCTACCTGCCCAGGCTTTGATAGGCCTTCACAGCACATTTGTCTTAATGCTTTTGCCTTCCTGCCCCATCCAGGTTCACAGAATGATTGCGGAGTTCAAGCTGATCCCTGGGCTGAACAATTTGTTTGACAAACTGATTTGGAGGAAGCATTCAGCATCTGCCCTTGTCCTCCACGGTCACAACCAGAACTGTGACTGTAGCCCGGTGAGCAGGGACCCTGGTGACAGATGGGCTTTGCTTGCCAGAAGTAGTTTTTTCAAGAACTGCTGTTGGCCCTTTGAGATTTCATTCTTTGAGAGTAGAGCAGAAACTGAAAGTCATAGCCTGTGTAACCCCATAATTGGAAGCCACCTTGGGGAAGGATCTAACCCCCACCCTTCACCTATCCAGAAATCCCTTTTGAGGCCCTCCAGCCAGCCTTCCCTTGTTCACCTCTGGGCAGGGCACTCACTTTCCTCCAGACAGGGCTACCCTCTCTGCTACGGAACAGCAAGTTTTTCCTCATTCTGTTCTCTATCCCATTGTAATTTACATCCACTGATAGTAGGTTTGCCTTCCAGAACCACGCCAGTGGTCTGCCTCCAAAAAGGGCTTTAGGAGGTTTTCTCTTTTTTAAGGGTCAAGGGCTCACCTTTGCTTGGTCTTTCTCACGGTGCCCTAGAGAGCACTGAACTGGGAGTCAGGAGCCCTGTTGTGCCACTCAGCCTTTTGGGAGAGCTTGAACAAGTCACTGAATCTCTGAGCCTCTGTTTCTTGCAAAAGAAGGATCATCGGCTATCAGCATGAGGGGGAAAGTGCCACACGGCCACCAGGCCCAGTGACACGGTCCTCCCTGGTCTCTAAGCTGCATTCTGGGGACTTTCCTCAGTGCCGTATCTTCCAGTTTACTGTTTTTCTCCTTGGCTTTGTCAGATTTACCTTTCAGCACATCCATTTAAGTTAATTTCAAGTGAATATATTCTGCATTTCTAGACATTTTGTCTGGATCTTTGTCAAAAGCTATGTGGTCTTTTATTCATTATGTTAATATTTTGTTCTTCTGTTGCATTTTCTGTCTTTAATTTTACCTCTTTAATTATTCATAACATACTTTTTTATGGTATTTTTTGGATTGCTTATGGGGAGCTACTTGTGTCTGAGTCTTCAGACTCACCTCGGGGTGGAGTGTTGCCTTGTGTTCTGTACTGTTTGTAGGTCACCTTCGGGGGAGGGGGAGCTTGTTTTCCCTGTGAGTACCTGTGTAGCCTGGGCCCTGGAAATAGTCCTATAGAACATTTGGCTTTGTCTACCAGGTACTTCGGGGGCACAGCATCCCAGGGCAAGGTTTCATTTGAGTGTCTGCCCTCCCACTCTGGTAGTATGAGCCCAGGGTCCTCCTGGGGACCTGGGGGCTCCCCTCCACCACCAGCAGCACCCTGGCAGAGACAGGCTTCTTTGCCAGCTCCCTGGGCTGGTAGGTGGGGTTTTTCTAACCCTTTTTTCACCAAATGTTTACATTCTGCAGGCTTTCCAAGGGGCCAAGGTTCTGTCTGGTCCCTGCAGAGCATTGAAACCCAAGCCCTGGCCCGAATAAGTCTCATTTCCACTTCTCCACCCACCCGGAGTTGCCAGCCATCAGCTCTTCTGCTCACTGCTCTGAACTCGGTCCTTTTATTTCTGATTCTAGTGGAATTTCCTATGAACTTAGCCTCACATTTAAAATAATTTCAGTTATTTTTTTAAGACTTTTTTAAAAAAATTTATTTTATTTTTGGCTGCATTGGGTCTTCATTGCTGACCGTGGGCCTTTCTCTAGTTGCGGCAAGCAGAGGCCTGTGGTGCGCGGGCCTCTCACTGCGGTGACCTCCCCCGTTGTGGAGCACAGGCTCTAGGTGCACGAGCTTCAGCAGTTGCGGCTCACAGGCTCTAGAGCACAGGCTCAGTAGCTGTGGTGCATGGGCCCAGTTGCCTCACAGCTTGTGAGATCATCCCGGACCAGGGCTCGAACCCACGTCCCCTGCATTGTCAGGTGGATTCCCAACCACTGTGCCACCGGAGAAGCCCAATTTCAGTTATTTTTTATCCAGTATGTTGGGGTGTTTTTAACAGGAAGGGTCTACATTAGCTTAATCTCCTGTTGGCCAGATGTGGACAAAGGGTTTTCTGACTAAAGAGAAGTCCTCACTGTGCACGAGGACAGGGGCTCAGAGAAGCAGAGTGACATCCAGGCTGTCACCAGAGCCTTTTGTTTTCTTTTGGAACATTGTGACTGTGGTTTTAACATCGAGGATGCACATGTATTTTAGGACATCACCTTGAAGATTCAGTTTTTGAGGCTCCTCCAGAGTTTCAGCGACCACCATGAGTAAGTACGAGCCATCCCTGGGAGGAGAGTTGTTTCGTTGTCTTTTCTTTTCCCTTTGTCTAATCGCTAACCTCAGCTCAGGAGGACCTGGGCGCCGTTCTCACCTCAGGGCAACTGCATGGGGCTGCACTTCCATGATCAGGGCTGCCATTTGTGCAGCCCATCCTTTATGCCAGGCCCTACACTGAGTTTCCCCTTGCCCCACAGCCACCTTGGAAGTGAGTGCGGAAGTTGCTGACCCCTTATTACCCTTGGGGTCAATACAGCTCTCAGCCGTCTGTCCCTCTGAGCCAGGAGCTTGGCTATTTGCAGGGGCCAGCAGGAACCTCAGATGGCCAAAGTGGGCCGAGTATTGGCATGTTGAGCAGATGGAATATTCTTCACCTGTACAAGGAGATGTACTCTCCCCTGTTTTCCTTGAAACACACTCTGCCCTCTTATTTTTACTGTCCAGTGTTTGGTGGAGGATGTATTGGAGAATGATTCTCTGCTATAAGGAAAGTGCAGGGGAGGGGTAAATGGCAGCTGACCTTGGCGTTGGTGAGACCTTGGTGAGCTGGAACACACAGGCAGCCACTGCTCAGCTCTTAGCAGCTGTTGGTGTACAGGAAACAAGGCCCAGTGTTGCATAGCTTCTGAGTTTTTCCCCCAAGGAAAGCCAGAAATCAAGCTTTATGTGAAAAGTCCTGATTTTTAAGTGCTGGTTTATATTCGTTTCAAATATTGTATAAGCTGACAGGACGTGCCTGGGGACACATGTGACCTCAGGGGCCTTCACTTTGCAGCTTTTGTCTGGATCATGTTGATCATCCTCTCTGAGAGGTTCTCTGTCTGAAGGCCTCAAGCTCCAGCAAGTATGTCAGCCCTGAAAAACGGCACCAATATGTTCTGAATGTGTCCTTTTTTTCCTGAAGAATTGAGCCCCTAGCTTTCATCAGATTCTTAAATCTGATGGGTCATGTTCTCAGGCTTGGATTTTATATATTCTAAAGCAGTGCGAAAATGTGGGAGCATTTTTCATGGGAGTGACATGATCACATTCCAGTTATCTGAAGATTATTCTGGGTGCTGTGTGTGGGATTGACTCCTGTGGGGAGACCATTTCGGAAGCTGGTTCTGTCCACATCACTTGGGTGACGAGAGGCCTGGATGTGAAAGGGAAAGGAGGGAGGGAGTGTCACAGCCGACTCAGGCCTCCTGGTGGGAATGCTGGAACAGGGCCAGTCTTGAGTAAAATGATGAGTTTGATTTGGACATCACTGAGTTGGAAGTGCCTTTGAGAAATTAAATAGAAATGTTCAGTGGCAAAAGAAAGGCCTAGAGATGCTAAGGAAAGGGGCCTCATTAGTGGACGTGGCAGGCAGAGGGTGGGCGTTGGGGCCAGGGAGACTCCCACAGCCTGAGAGCAGTGGGCTGTGTGCCCTGCCACAGAATGCTGGCTCGGGGTAAGTGGCGTTGGGGGCGGGTACCCCGGGGCTTCTCGGATTCCCTCCACAGGAAATGGGCAGGGGGCTAGCCCAGTGTTGATGCGGCAGCCACAGTTCCTGTCCTTTACCACCTCCAACACATTTATTTCAGGAACAAGTATCTACTGCTCAACAACCAAGAGCTGAATGAACTCAGCGCCATCTCTCTCAAGGCCAACATCCCCGAGGTGGAAGCCGTCCTCAACACTGACAGGTGAGCATGGCTGGGGTGCATCTGCGGCCCACAGCCCACCCTGGTTTCCTGCGTGTCGCAGGGCTCCCAGATGGGATGGGTGCACACAGGTGTGTGTACTTGTCCTTTCTCACTCACGTGTAGCTACAGTGTCTTGAGGGCTCCTCTGTGCCAGGCACTGTCCTCCCGTCACCTGCATTATCTCATTGGAGCCCCACAGCAGCCCTTGGAGGGAAGTGCCATTGTCACCTCCACTTTACAGAGTGGGGAGCAGGGGCTCAGGTCACCTCCCACAGGTCATATATACTCTGCTCTCTCCCTTGTCACTCAGCTTCATTGACATGCTCCTTTCCTGCCCTCTGCCAAGTCCCATTAGCTGGGTTATACTTGCCTCACTTTCTAGAGCGGAGCAGGGAAGTCACAGGCTCACAGGGGTCAGGGGAGGGAGGGGGGACTGTATCCAGCAACAGGAGTTGTAATTCTCCAGCCTTTTTTGTTTGTTTGTTTGTTTTTACTTTTAAAGTAGCAGAAATCTTTGTTCAAGTGAAAGTGAATATAGTCCCACCCTAACACCTGTAGTGGGTGAATAGTAGAGCTGCTCTATTTGAAGGGGAAGTTTAAGGACCTAGAGTCCCTGCCTGCTTGGCCCTCTCTCCCCGATAATGCAACCTGAGTCATTTCCTCACTTACTGTCTTTGCTTCCTAGACCAGGAAGCGGAGGCCCAGAGCCTCAGGTACTTGTCCAAGGCCAGCTGGAGCTGAACCTGGGGCCCAGGGTACTCCCTGCCTCACCCTGTTGGCACGGACTTTGCCCCATCTGCTAGACTCTGTCATGGTATTTCAAACCCACTTTTGTTGTAAGCAGCCCTCTCTCCAGCAGTTCTGAGCCCTGTGTGACTCTGGTTGTGTTTTTGGCCTCTGATCACTTGTCAGTGAGTTTGGGCAGGGAAAGCTGCCCTGAGATGTAGTGAGAATGCACTTGGCTATTCAGTTGTGAGACTGCAGGAGTCCTTAGGGTGCTCTGGACCCAGGTAGAGCAGGAGGACATCCTGTAGGTTTGGAAATGTCACCATGTTTTTTTACCCACCTACCCCAGCAGAGACACCCAACCACAGGGCCCCAAGACACAGTCCTTCGGCCAAGTGGAATTTGGCCCCTGTCAGCCTCTCAGATCTGCCCCCAATATGTCCCTGTCTATTTTATTTCAGGAGTTTGGTGTGTGATGGGAAGAGGGGCTTATTAACTCGTCTGCTGCAGGTCATGAAGAAGGAGCCAGCTGAGTCATCTTTCAGGTAGATCTGGGACACGCACCTGCCACTCCTGAGGGCCCAGGAGCCAAGTGTTTCTTAAGCTGTTAGAATGACCTTCTTTAGTCACCAGCTTCTACCCCGGACATCTGGTTACTGTGAGGGAGAGGGAGTTTGCCGTCTCCCTTGTGTTGACTCAGCACGTACTCACTAGCTCCTGCTGTGTGCCACCAGTGTGTTTCAAGAATTGACCAAGCATTCACCAAGCACCTGTTCTGTGCTGGTGCTGGACAGGTGGGGGAGAAATGGGAGTTACAGCCCCTGCCCACATGGAGTTGCCTGCATTGTGAGAAACAAGCATGAAAAGAAACCTGTGTGGGGGTTGCAGTGTGGAAAGGCTCGGAGCCAGGACCTGCCCCGGGAGCCGTGGGAGCAAAGGAAAGGCTGGTGGGGTGGGTGCGGACAGGGAGGGCACCTCAGTTCCTTAGACTCATCTAAGTTGAGTCTTAAAGGCTGCAGACAGCAGTAGCAGGTGAGGGATGCATTCCATCAGGGTGGGTGTGAGCTGTCAGTAGGCTCCATCCCCAAGGGTCCCCTGTCAGCTCAGCCTGCTTTGTCCTGACGTCCCCTTATGGATCCCAGCTCTGCCCTCGGGGGCCACTCAGTCAACATCAGCCACCTCTTCTCTAGGACAGCCCATCAGAAGTGAGCTCGGTGGTCTGTCCACACGTCTGTCGGGTTCCCTTATGCATTCCCGGCCCCTCGCTTCCATGTCCTCCTGTTCCTCTGAAGGGGCAGAGGCTAGAGTGTGTTTTCACACGTGATTCACAGGGCCAGCCCTTTGATCCTAGATGCTGCCTTCTCCAAGACACAGCTCCTTCCAGATGAACCACATGGAGGACTGTTCCCCCCTGAGCCGTCAGATCCCTGATGATGGGGACCCTTGATGTGTCCCCAATGCCTAGTGTGAGGCCCGATGCCTAGTAGATAGACGTTCAGTAAATGTCTGTTGGATAAATGAAAAGGCAGCAGACATCTCCCAGCCCCTTGGTGAATAGAACATGGGCCAGAAGAGGGCAGCCTTAGCCACCTGGGCCAGGGGTCAACATTTGGGTCGCAGGTTTTGGCAAGCCCGGGCTGTGGAGAGTTTCCTCCGAGGGACCACCTCCTATGCAGACCAGATGTTCCTGCTGAAGCGAGGCCTTCTGGAGGTAATGGCCCGGAGGAGCCAGGGTGTCGGGTGTCCCTCTCCCCAGCCCCATGTGTTGCTTTCCTGTCCTGAGACCTAGACAGCTGGCAGAGCAGACCAGATCTCTTTATTGTAAAATGCCAGTGCAGATCGCCCTGGTACTTCCCCATAGCTGTCAACTCTGGGTTCCCCATGGGTGCCTAACGGGTGACTGAGGGATCTGGGGGTGGCCATGGAGGATTACAGGAGTCTGTAAAGCTGCTCAGCAAGGCCTTTTGACCCTGAGGATATTTTGCTGCTGACTAAAAGTTCATTTCCCTTTCTTGAAAAATGGCCTCCAGAAAAAGCAAAATTTACGAAGGGAGGTAGGGCAAAATGTCCAAAGCTACAATTGGGTAAAAAAAAGGATACAAATAAGAAACTGACACATGCATTGTTATAAAAATCCATAAGGAAAAGAACTGATCCAAATTGGTATATACAACTTCAAGAAAATAAAAATGAAAAAGGAAACAGTTTAACTGTCATAGAAAACCTTCTCAAGGAGTTAATAAATTGCTTTATGTTCTTGATAAAAGTTCACTGACTTTAGTGTGAACTTCTTCTTTTATTAACATAAAGACAAACCATGGGGTCAAAATGTGTCTCGTGTTCTTAAACCCTGTGCTTCACTTGAATGGCTTCAGTGCTCGGGCAGTGGCCAGTGTTACCTCTGGAGACGGCCACCTCCCTGCGAGCTGGAGAGCCTGGCCGTCTTGCAGACACTTTAGCTCGGACCTGGGCAAGCGAGAGAGGTGATGGCTACATAGCCCAACCTCCCCCCACACCCGACTTCCTGGTGAGGTGTGTCAGGCCCGGCCCTGCCCTGGGAGCCACCAGCGTCCTCAGATGAGAATCTAGACAGGGGAGCAGGTTCCATCAACCTGGATGCTTGCTCAAAGCTAATGCCACGTGGTCTGAGCTATGTGCCAGGGCTGGGGGAGGCCGGTGGTGGGCAGCTTAGATGAGCACAGCCTGGGGGCAGCAGCCATATGTGCCTGTTGGTCCCCGGGATCAGCCGCCTTCCTGCCTTCACCCTGTCCTCTCCCACCCCCAGCACATCCTCTACTGCATTGTGGACAGTGAGTGCAAGTCGCGGGATGTGCTCCAGAGTTACTTTGACCTCCTGGGGGAGCTGATGAAGTTTAATGTTGATGCATTCAAGAGATTTAATAAATACATCAACACGGATGCAAAGGTAAGTCTACTCCATGGTTCCGTGCGGTTTGCCACATCATCCAGAAGCTATGTTGCAGCCCAGTCTTCAGGTGCTGGTTTTAAATTGGAGAGTCCTGGGGAGTCAGCGGGTAGTTGTCAACAAACATTCATTAGCCCTTGCTGTGTGCCGGGCACTGTGCTAGACCCTGGGTACACAGGGATGAAAGTCTCAGCCGCTTGTGGGCAGGTGGGCTTGGAAATGGGTCTGATGCAGTGTGCCGGGTGCCGTGATGAGCCCCAGAAGGGCAGGACTGGGCCCGGTGTGTTAGGCTCACAGGATGTGTGTGGCAGAAACCCAGCTCAGACAAGTTGAAGTAGAAATGACAGTAGACCCTTCAGTGCAGAAAACACTGGACATAGTGTCAGAAGATGAGTCGAGCTCTTTTGCTGGGGCTGCTTATTAGGTGGTAGGGCAGGGCACAGGTTTGTCTGAGCTTCAGCCTTCCTGTTGGAAACAGCTGGGCCAGGGTACGGGGATACCCCCTGCAGCCGTCTCCAGCCGAGAACCCCCCACCCCCGTCAGCCCAGCCTCCACTCCAGTTCCAGGTGTTCCTGAAGCAGATCAACAGCTCGCTCGTGGACTCCAACATGCTGGTGCGCTGCGTCACTCTGTCGCTGGACCGATTCGAAAACCAGGTGGACATGAAAGGTAAGAAAAAGCCGTCATGCCAAGGTGAATCGGTCCAGTGTGGCTGCGATTGGTGTCAAACGCCCAGCCTCTAGCAAGGAGACAGAAATGTCTGGAAGTAGCTGCACCAAACACCCATGTGGTTGGGGTCAAGGCGGTGGCTCTCAGGGTGATTTTCTTGGCCTTACTTTTATCATCCATGCTTCCTCTGATGAGCATGTGTGACATCTTAATGGCAGGTGAAAAAAAAAAAACACTGTTTCCAGCAAAATGCAAAAAACAACACACACCCTTCCTCTCCTGGCCTGGACTTGCCTGGGATGAGAGGCCCCCAGGTGGTGAAGCCTGGGGAGGGCCTCTGGGAGAGGCGGTCCCCGAACGTGACCGAAGGCAAAGGTGGAAGCGGACTCCTGGCAGGGGCTCTAGTGAGAACGCAGGCTTTAGCCGGGGTGGCAGAGCAGCTGGAGATTTGTTCCTGCTGCAGCCAACACTTTCTGTAGTTGTTTTGACAGTGGGGGCTCCCAGCTTCAGAGTCAGAGCCCAAGGTGGGCTTGACTAGAAGCCTGGGTGTCAGTCCCCTGGGCCTGAGCCGCAGACCAGCTTCCACACCTGCTGCTCACACCTCTGCCTCTCTGTTCCTAGTCGCAGAGGTCCTGTCCGAGTGCCGCCTGCTTGCCTACATATCCCAGGTGCCCACACAGATGTCCTTCCTCTTCCGCCTCATCAATATCATCCACGTGCAGACGCTGACCCAGGTGAGAGGCTCTGCAGACCTGCCACAGGGAAAGGGAGATTGGAAGCAGTTACTCTCATCCCAGAGCCACCTTCACCCTAGAAGCGTTGGGTTGGCCAAAAAGTTCGTTTGGTTAATGAATACATTCAATAAAGTTCTTGGTGAAAATGAAAAATGTGTCTTTGTACTTAAAACTGAACAAACTTTTGGGCCAACCCAATACATCTCCTGAGGACCATCCCTTGGTTCCTGGGAAACCCTCCCAGCTATTCTGAGGACTTTTCTCCAATAAGGATCAGTGCCCCATTTTACAGAAGGGGCCTAGGGAGGGAGCAAGGCTCCAAGGTCACAGATGATTTGGGGCAGAGTCAGGATGGGCACTGAGCTCTGACTCCCAGTTCAGTGCTCTCCGAGCCCAGCCTCCTGTGCAGACTTTGGGGTTGGACCTGGTGTTGACTCCCACCTCCTTCCACAGATAACTGTGCGGCTGACCCTTTTCCGAGCTTCACACCCCTCTTTTCTAAACTGGGGGTAATACTCAGAGCTTGTTCTTTCATCCCTTCATCTAACGTTTACTGAGGCGAGACCCTGGGCTGGGGATGCACAGTGAACGAAACAGTCTGAGACACTTCAGGAAGCTGCCTGTCTAGTGCTGAGTGAAGCGGAGTGAGACACCTGCATCTGACGCGTGCACCCCGCCGCCCCAGGGCTCGAAGCTCCTGGGAAGAAGCGATGCCTGAGCTAATTCTGGAAGAAGAGTGGACTCTAACTAGACTGATGATACCGTTCCCACCGGAAACATCCCAGGGTGGGGATGGGGGCGTGGGGTGAGGGACCAGGAAGGCACTTGGGCCAGGATGCCAGCATCGTTCCTCTCCCCAGTCCTCTTGTCAGCTTTCTGCAGGGGCAGTGCAGTGCATGGCCCCTGGACTCCGCCAGGGACACCGTCCTCCCTGCCCAGTGGCACCCCCGCTCCACCGGGGCCCCTGGGGCTGCCGGCACGTGTGTGACCTGGATGGCCTGGTGCTTGCAGGAGAATGTCAGCTGCCTGAACACCAGCCTGGTGATCCTGATGCTGGCCCGACGGAAAGAGCGGCTGCCCCTGTACCTGCGGCTGCTGCAGCGGATGGAGCACAGCAAGAAGTACCCTGGCTTCCTGCTCAACAACTTCCACAACCTGCTGCGCTTCTGGCAGCAGCATTACCTACACAAGGACAAGGACAGCACCTGCCTGGAGAACGTGAGTGCCCCGCCCCTGAGGGGTGGCGGGCGGGCTGCGGGCACGCAGGCCCAGGGCCCCTCGGAGGGGCATCTGGGGTCCCTGGTCCCCGCCTGGACCCTGTGGCAGGCAGCTCTTTGTCCCCTTACCAAGGCCCTCCCCACGGGGTGCTGGGCTCGACCCGGGTCCCCCAGGCGCCCGCCCAGCCCCTCTCTCTTTGCCCAGAGCTCCTGCATCAGCTTCTCATACTGGAAAGAGACAGTGTCCATCCTGTTGAACCCGGACCGCCAGTCACCCTCTGCCCTTGTCAGCTACATCGAGGAGCCCTACATGGACATAGACAGGGACTTCACCGAGGAGTGATCTTGGGCCAGGCCTTGGGAGGCTGCTGGGCCTGGGCCAGCGCGGGTGAGCGTGGGTACGTGTGCCTCACGCCCTGCCTTGTCCCGTCCTGTCCCCCACCCCACGCCTCCCTGCTGCTCTCCGCCTGCCCCAGGTCTTCAGGTACAGGCTTGGTGGGAGGGAGCGTCTAAAAGCCCTTGGCCCCTGGGTCTGAGGGCCCCGGGTCAATGGGGAGCCTCAGTTCCCTCAAGATCTCCATGACGAGGACAGGGACACTGTGCCCACCCTTCCTTCAGAACCCTGGGGTCCCGGCCCACCCAGAGGTAAGGGGACTTTTAAAAATAGCTCTGTCTGAGCTCCTGCCCGGTCTCTTGGCTGTCAGTCCTGGGGTGGGGAGGGAGATAAGGGCACCCTCCCCCAATCTGTGAGCCAAGCTTGCCCTGGCCTTTGGACCCAGGCAAAGGCTTCTGAGCCCTTGGGCAGGGGTGGGGGACACCAGAGAACGCTACCTTCCCCCAAGCCTGCCCATCTGTCCCTCCCTTCCTCCCTCCCTTGTTTTCCTTTGGCTCCTCTGGTTCTGTTTGCTCATTGGCCGCTGTGTTCATGGGTTCCCCCAGAAGTGGGAGGGGCCTTCTCTTTCCATCCCTTGGAGCACAGGGAGGCTGTGCCCGGGCCCCCTCCCGCTCCAGGGCAGCATCTCCTGCCTGAGCCCACCCCGCGCAGGAGCCTGCCTGGGAGCATACCCTCGGCCCCTCCGTGTGTTGCCAATTTATTAACAACAAATAAACCAATTAAATGGAGACTATTAAAGAATTTATTTTAAATGACTGATGTGGACCTGACTTTTGTCCGTGAGACCACGTGCTCCCCTCCCCTCCTGAACCCCAAAGAATGAGAAGGAACCCGGTAGGAGCTGCAGACGTGGCGTTTATTCAGGGTGTAGCAGAGCCTGGGGTGGCGAGGCTCCAGCAGGGATGAAGAGAGGAGAGGATCAGGGTGGGGCAAACAGCAGGTGTCCCTCTTCAGAGCCCAGGGCTCAGGTGTCACTCCTTGTGCTAGGGGGAGAGGGGTGCCTGGGTGAGCTGCCCCCCACGCGGAGGGCAGGGTGGGTGCCCCACACCACTCCTCACCTTGGGGCCCAGGGCGTCCCGGGTCCGCACCCGCAGCTTGTTGGCCTGGGTTTCCGCCATGTCCGCCCGCTCCTCTGCGTCGTCCAGCTCGTGCTGGGCCTTGCGATACTTGGCCAAGTTAGTGTTGGCCTGCTGCTCCTGGGGGCACAGGCAGGCCCACTCACCCTTTGGTCACTGAAAGGGTCAGCACCCCCAGAAGGGGCTGGCTTCTCCGGATCCTCACCTCTGCTCCACCACCACTGCCCGCGGCCCTCCTTCCCCCTTGCCAGTACCCACAGCAGGAAGCGGGGTGGGGGGGGAGCCACTCCTTCCAGAGGTGCCCGTGTGCCAGACCTGGCTGGAAGGGGAAGGCGCATGCGGTCCCTTCAGAGACAGAGCTAGGTCTCACGTCTTGCCGGAGCTGTTAGAAACGTGTCTTCTCGCTGGGCAGTGGGGTCACTGTCCCAACCTACACACTAAGGCAACACGGGGGAATCCACGGCCCAGCGATGGAGCAGGCCTGACCGGCTGCTGGCATCCCACCTGGCTGCAGAGCGCCTGGGGCCAGCTGTAGAAGTTAGGTGACCACAGGCATCCTCAGACCCCCGTGCACTCACCGCCTCTTCACACTGACGTTTGTAGCTCTTGACCTTGCCCTGCAGCTTGTCCACCAGGTCCTGCATGCGAGCCAGGTTCTTCCTGTCCTCCTCGGCCTGGGCAGGCAAAGGGGATTCGGGTCTTTCCCAAACCAGGCCAGCTCCAGGGCTGCCCCCCTAGGTGGAGCTGGTCACCCACCTGGTACGCGAGCTCCTTGACCCGGCGCTCGTGTTTCCGCACCCCCTTGAGGGCCTCGGCGTGCTGCTTCTGTTCTGCGTCGAGCTCGGCCTCCAGCTCCCGCACCTGCGAGCAGCCAGCCAGTGGGCCTGGTGCCCTCAGCCTGCCCTCGGGTGGCCCACCCTGCAGGGCAAGGGACTGGGAGGGCCGCACACACCTTGGCCTCCAGCTTCTGCACCTGCTTCTTCCCGCCACGGAGGGTGGCTTGTTCTGCCTCCTCAAGCCGGGCCTGCAGCTCCCGCACCGTCTGCTCCAGAGTCTTCTTCATCTGTTCCAGGTGTGCGCTCGTGTCCTGCTCCTTTTGCAGCTCCTCTGCCATCATGGCTGCCTGTGCGGGAGGAGGTGGCGTGGTCGGGGGTCAAAGTCCCTTCGGGCTCTGCTCGGGGCCCCCACGGTCCCGGCCCAGCCTCACGTCGGTGATGGCCTTCTTGGCCTTTTCCTCGGCTTCCCGCCTTTCCTGGGCAGCCTCCTCCGCCTCCCCGCTCAGCTGGGCCAAATCCACCTCTAACTTCTTCTTCTGGCTCAGGAGACCTGTGTTCTGAGGCGGGGCAGGGCTTTAGAGTCGGCCTTCAGGCCCCCGCCCCGTGCATCCCTGTGACCCCCGTCCTCACCTGCGAATGCAGGAGGCTGAGGCGCTCGGTGGCCTCCAGCAGCTCCTGTTCCGCCAGCCGCCGGCTGCGCTCGGCCTGCTCCAGGGCGGCCCGCAGCTCTTCCAGCTCCGCGGCCAACAGGGCGGCCCGCCGCTCCAGGGCCTGTGCCTGCTCGTGGAGCTCGGCCGCCAGCCGCTGCTCCTCATCCCGCCCCGCCTGCTCCTCCTTGAGTTGGGCCTGCAGCAGCCGCGTGGCGGCCTGTGCCTCCGTGGCCTGGCGGGTGGCGTGGCCCAGCTGCAGCTCCAGGTCGTTGAGATCGCCCTCCATCTTCTTCTTGAGCCGTAGCGCCTCGTTGCGGGCCCGAGTCTCTGCATCCAAGGAGGCCTGCAGGGACTCCACTGCCCGCTGGTGGTTGCGCCTGTAGTTAGGAGGGATGAAAGGAGGGGTCGTGGCCTGCGAGGGACTTGCTTACAGACACGCAGGGAACACTGGAGACGTGAAGCCAGTTGGGGAATAAGTGACTGATCTCTCCCCGGTTTCAAGCCCCTTGTGTCTGCCTGCCTGTTGCCCATCAGAGCAATTTCACAGGCAAGAGTGAGGCCCCAGAGCAGACAGACAGGGACTGAACTCTGGCTCTACCCGCACTGTGTAACCTTGGGCAAGTCCTGTGGCCTCGCTGAGGTTCACCTCCAAACTGTGGACGATAGTCCCCACCTGAGAGGGTCGTGGGTATGGGGGCATTAGGTGTCTGTGCCAGTCCCCCACACAGTGGGGCTCAGCCAACATCACCTGCCCTTCTGCTCTCAGGTGGTTGGGATGGGAGAGGCTGTCGGCCCGGGGAGGAGGGACAGCCCGGCCCCGCACCTCAGGTCAGCACACTCCTCGTCTTTCTCCACCAGTTTCCGGTCCACCTCAGCCTTGACCTGGGAAAGCTCCAGCTGGGTCCGCAGAGTCTTGGTCTCCTCCAGCTCCAGGGCCCCCTGGGGATACAGAGCAGATAGTATGGTGGTGGGGCCGTGTGTGTTGAGAGGGGAGGCCAGGGAGCAGCGGGTCAGTGTCCACCTCGCCCCTGACCTCGGCCTCCTCCAGCGCAGCCTGGAGCTCGCTCTTCTCCCCTTCCAGTGCCTTCTTGGCTTTCTCCAGCTCCTGGATGCTCTTCCCGCTGAGGCTGACCTGGTCTGTGAGGTCACTGATTTCCTCTGCAGAGTGGACAGGGCACTGAGGGGCCACCCCACGGCTCATGCTCCAACCGCATCACCCTGTGTGACCCTGAGGGACTCCCAGTGACCCCAGAGCAGCTCTGACCCTGGGGTGGGTCGTACCCTGCAGGTTCTTGTTCTCCCGCCTGAGCATCTCCAGGGCCTCAAGAGCCTCCTCGTGGCTGTGCCTCAGCCGGAAGAGCTCCGTGCCCAGGCTGCGGGTCTCCCTCTGGGCCGCCTCCAGCTCCCGCTGCATCTCCTCCTCCTGCCGCCGCCGCTCCTCCAGCGCCCGCTCCAAGTGCCGCTGCTTCTTGTCCAGCGCCGTGGCCGCTGAGGTCGCCCGCTCCAGCTCCAGGGTCACGTCCTCCGACTCCGTCTGCAGCCGCAGCTTGGCCTTCTCCAGCGACGAGCACTTGGCATGAGCGGCCTCTACCCCCGCCTCTGCCTCCTGCAGCCGCAGTGCCAGCTTCTTTCTAGGCCACGGGAGCAGACAGGATCTGGATGTGTAGCTGAGCCCTGCATCTCCCCTCACCCCTGACAGCTCGAGGTGCAGGCGCCGTCCCTGTGTGTGGTGACGGCCTGGCCCGCAAGGCACTCACTTGGCCTCCTCCAGTTCCTCGGTCCTCTGGATGGCATCTGCCTCGTACTTGCTCCTCCACTGGGCCACCTCGGCGTTGGCCTTGGACAGCAGCCGCTGCAGCTCGGCCTGGGCTTCAGCCTCCTCCTCGTGCTGCTCCCGCAGGAGGTCACAGTCATGCCGCGAAGCCTGCACGGCATGGGCCAGCGTGCTCTTGGCCTGCAGAGAGCCCAGTGACCTCAGCATCGGGCCGGGCCAGTGGCCCTGTGCCCACGCCGCCTGCTCTGTGGCAGCTAATGGCTGGCCCACCTTGCTCTCCTCCTCCAGCTGCCGCCGCAGTTCCTCCAGGCTCTGGGTGGCCAAGGCCTTCCCACGACTCAGCTGGCTAATCAGAGACTCCTTCTCCTCTAGCAGTCGGCTCAGCTTCCCTGCAGGCCAAGGGGAGAGCAGGCAGGTCAGGTGGGTGAGGGGCAGCACTGAGCCCCGCTGTGGCCCAGCCAAGCCCCCGGCCTCACCACTCTCGGCTTGTAGCCGCCCCTGCTGGGTGCTGGCATCTGCCAGTTGCCGCTGCAGCTCCTGCACCTTGATCTTGGCCTCGCTCAGCTGATCCTCATAGGCCCGGCATAGCTTCTCTGCACTGGCCTGGGATCCGGGGTCAGGGATCAGAAAAGGCTTGTGATTCACAGGGCAGGATCTAGGGCTGCCAGTCAGAGATGGGGACCCGGAGTCGGGACCTAGCAGGCTAGACACGTGCCCAGGAATCAGAGGGAGAACAGAACCCCACGTTTGGGGTCAGAGATTCTATTGCTGGACTATGGCTTAAGAGATGAGTGTCAGAAGTGAGAGAGGGCTGTACTAGTCCCAAGGCCGGTGGGTCAAGGTGAGGTTAGGATATGAGAGTCTGAAGTCGGCCGGGGACACTGGTCAGAGGTCAGCTGTCAAGCTTAGGTGGTACAAAGGTCAGGGGTCAGGGTTGGGTGCTGGGATTAAGGACAGGAACAGAGTCAGGACAGGTATGAGGTCAGAATTCAGAGGTCAAGGACTGAGAAGTTGGAATTGGATACTGGGTCAAAAATCCCCTGGAGTCAGGGCACAGAGTTTAGGAGGTAGGGTTTGAGGTCAGCACTGGTGTGGGGTTCAGGCTGGGTGTCAGGTGAATGGGTCAGGGGTCCCGATCGGGTGTAGGGCCAGGACTAGTATGGAGTCAGATTGGCAGCGGGTGGTCAGGGGTCAGCTGCTGGAGTCAGAAGGGGTTCGGTCAGGATAGGCTGCTAGAGTCGGGTCAGAGGCCGGGATCAGGAAGGAGGCAGACACCTTGCCGCGGGCCAGGGTCTCCACGCTGGCGCCCAGATCGTCCACCTCCATGCGGAGCTCGCTCTTCTCCTTTTCCAGCTTCTGTCGCGCCCGTCGCAGACTGTCCGCCTGCTCGCCCAGCTCGGCCGCGCTCTCCGCCTGCTTGCGCCGCAGCGCGGCCACCGTGGCCTCGTGCCGCAGGGCCGCCTCCTCCAGTTCCCGCCTCAGCCGCCCCAGCTCGGCCTCGTGCTTCCGGCAGCCCTCGCGCCGCCCCGCGGACGCGCCGCCCACCTCCCCCAGCCGCTCGCTCAGCTCCTCCAGCTCCCGGGCTGCTTCTGCCCGCTGCTTCTCCACGCGGGCCCGGGCCGACCGCTCGGCCTCCAGCTCCTCTTCCAGTGCCTCCGCCCGAGACTGGGGATGCGCAGGCGGCAGTGTCACCTCTGAGGGCCTCCGACCCGGGTTTCCGCCCACCCCCGTCCCCTGCACACCTGCAGCTCCTTGATCTTCTTCTGCAGCTGGGCCCCAAGGAGCTGCTCGTCCTCCACTCGAAGGTTCAGCTGACTCAGCTCGGAGTCCTTTCTGGAGGTCACAGGGTGGGCATGAGCCGGCCCAGGGCCTAACTCCCATCCACCTTCCTGGGTCCCCTCTGTACCCGCCCCCAGCACACTCGCTGACTGAGGCACCTCACCCGGAGCAGCCCTAAGTGACCTCATCCCTGTGTTCCCTCTCAAGCCCCGGCCCTAGATCCTGGCCCTTGGTGACCCCCTACACCCTAGGGTTCAACCTCTGCTGTGATGCAGAACCGACTAGAGTCCAGGGGGGTGAGAAGCGGGGTGCAGGTTCAGGAAGCCCCCTGTGGCCAGGAGGTTGGGGCTGAGCCCCGCCCCCCCCCCCCACGCCTACTTCTGGAGCTTCTCCTCCAGCTGCTGCTTGTCCTGGGCAGCATCCGTCACCGACTCCTGCGTCAGTTTCAGGTCACCCTCGAGCTTGCGTTTAGCCCGCTCCATGTCCATGCGCAGCTTCTTCTCTTGCTCCAGGGAGCACTCCAGCTGTGGGCAGGATGGGGTGGGTGGGCTCCACACCGTCCCGGCTGTCCTGGCCCCACCACACAGCCTCTGCCGTGGCCCCGACTTACGTCTTCCACCTGCTGCTCCAGGCGGGCCTTGGCCTTGGCCAGCGCGCTCACACGGTCCTCCTCAGCCTGCAGGTCGCCCAGGGCCTGCTGGTGGGCCTCCTGCAAGGCCTTCTTCTCCTTCGTCAGCCGGGTCACTGACTCGTCCAGCGCCACCATCTCCTCCGTCAGGTTCTTCACCTGAGTCAGGGCCAGGGTCACCACGGGGATGCCTCCCCCGCACTCTGGTCTGAGCGGCCGCCACACCATGTCACAGCAACCGTCCCCTTCGAGCCAGGGAACCTCGGGCGAGTCACTTCATTCTGAGCCTCAACTTCTTCACCCTTAAGGGGTGATTATAGCGTCCTCCTCGAGGGATTAATGAGCAAATGCTCACAAAGCCCTGTGCACAGTGTCCGGCCCAGAGTGAGAGATCAACAGACACCAGCTATTTTGGGGATGCACAGGTGTTTAAGCAGCTGTTTCCTAGTCCTGCCTTCCTCGGGGAGCACCTGTGAGAACCTGAGTAAGCGGCTTACCCTGCTGAGCCCCACTTTCCCCTCCTGTATGAGGGAGTCAATACCCCGAGTCTTTGAACCACCTGGGCTCTTGGGAGGGTTCAGTGAGGGAAGGCACCCCGGGGGACATGGGGCTGGTGGATGACAATCACTAGCATTTGCTGAGTACCTACTGCGGGCGAGGCCCTGTGGCGAGCGCCAGCACAGGCTAGTTACGCGCTGAAGCCTCACCCGCCCTAATGAGGGAAGTGCCGCTATTAACAGCAGCATTTGACAGATGAGGAAACTGAGGCCCACAGAGAGGAAGACACCTGCCCAGGGCCACAGCCGGCCCGGCTCACACCTTACTCTCCGTGGCTTGCTTCTCCTTCTCGGCCTTGGCCAGCATCAGCTCCAGGTCATCAGTGTCCTTCTTGAGCTCTGTGCACTCATCTTCCAGCTTGCGCCGGCGGGCAGCCAGGTCAGCATTCACCTCCTCCTCGTCCTCCAGCCGCTCGCTCAGCTCCTTCACCTTCGCCTCCAGCTGCACCTTGGACTTGATGAGCAAGTGGCAGCGCTCCTCGGCATCCACCAGGTTTTCCTGCTCCTGGAGGGGGACACGGGGAATGGGGCAGGTCAAGGCAGCTCAGGGACACCAGGCCAGGCCCCGGAGAGCAAGTTCATTTGTCCGTGCAGAGGCTGGACACACGCTCAGTTGGGCTCCGGGACCAAGGAATACCGAAGACCTGCTCTTGGCCCTGAAGGCGTTTAAGTGTGGTGGGATAAGGGCTCAGGTAGAGGGATGGACGGGGCAGCAAGAGGGGAACATTAGACAGGCTGGGGGCAGCCCAGAGCAAGGCTCAAACCAGGGCTGTAGCAGAGAAGCCGACTGCCAGCTCTGCCCACACGGGGCTGAGTGAGGGGGAGAGCCCTGCACGGCCACGGAGGGCTCAGTTTCTCTGCCATCACTGTTTCCTCACTACCTGGCTGCATAACGTCTCCTGCTCTAGCAGGTGAGTTTGTGAGCACAGGCCTGTCTGTTCTCCCACCGATGTAGATCCAGAGCTTCCATGGGGCCTGACACTCCAAGTATTTGCTGAAGGAAGGAATGGCTCTGTGGACTTGGTGAGGATCCGGACCCTTGATCTCTACCCTCCGGTTGTTACCGTTGCCTGCTGCCTGGGTTCCCGTGGCCCTCAACCAGAGAAGGCAGCATGCGACTGTCTCGGGGATGGAGGGGAGGGGAGAGCTGGGGAGATGGGGCTGCCCTGTAGCTTTGCAGGAAGCCACGGGGACGCAAGGCGTGGCAGCATTAGGACACATGCATAGACTGGGTGGGGAGGTTGGGAACGTGGGAGGCTGCACACGGGCACAAGCCCACGAGCCTCCGGAATAGGAAGACAGACCCGGGCGAGGCCTGAGCACCCAGAGCATGCCAGGTCCGCCCCGGCTGGGGATCTGGTTATGGTATTTCCTCGGAGCGGCCTGGGGTTCTCTGCGGGGGCTGGGGGCCAGGGGGCACCAAGTCGCAGAAAGAAACCCTGCTCCTCCCCTACTCACTGCCTGCAGCTGCAGGGCCAGGTCATTCTTCTCCTGGGTGACGCTGACGTGCATCTCCTCCAGCTCCTGGCACTTGGCCTTGGCGGTGGCCAGTGCCCCTCGCAGCCCCCGCAGCTCTGCCCGCAGGGCCGCCAGCTCCGCCTCGGCCTGCGCCGAGCGTAGTAGTGGCTTCATCTTGAAAAAGAGCTTCATCCATGACCAGTTCTTGACGGCGTTGAAGGCGCGGATGTTCCACTGGATGGTGAACAGCGCATCCCTGGGGAGGGGCAGCCACAGGTGGCCAGCAGGTTCAGTGCCACCCCTTCATAATGACAGCCCCGATGCTCCCTGAGCACCTACCCTGGGCC
Organism: Phocoena phocoena; assembly: GCF_963924675.1. NCBI lineage: Eukaryota > Metazoa > Chordata > Mammalia > Artiodactyla > Phocoenidae > Phocoena > Phocoena phocoena. Next base: position 63,839,993 of record NC_089233.1, on the reverse strand, counting down.
GGACATTGCACTGAGCACTTCAGCGTGGGACCTCGTTAACCTTCCCAACAGCCTCTCAAGTAGGTCCTAATCCTCTGCTTTACAGGCGAACTTGAGGGTGAGGCCCAAGGTCACACAGGTCTGCCCCCGGGGTGGGAGCTCAAGAGCCCTGAATGGCCCCTGCAAGTGTCCTGAAGACACCAGGGGCGGTTAAGCCACTGGGCTCTTATATAAGGTCAGACTGCCTGGACTCACATCCCAGCCTCCCACCTCCCGCCACAAGCCAGCAGACAGGCTCCCTCTGCTCAGACACCCCCTCTAGTGAACAGACACGATCATGGCACCTACCTCTCAGGACTGTCCTGTACTTTAACCAAGATAACTTCAAATAAAGTATCTTGCCCAGGGCTTGGCACTTAAGAGTCTTGGGAAACACTAGATGCCCTTATTACTACTCTGGGCCACACTCTGGGATGGCCTGGAGTACAGGCAGGTTCTCTTACCCCAACTTCTGAGGTGAGGAAGTGGTAGCTGGGGGCTGTATGGCACAAACCACAGCCTTGCCCCTTGGGAGGCACGCAGGCAGCCACACGGTGAAATCTGACCCACAGGACGGTATGACAGGGTTCAGAGAGTCTGGGTTCAGAGGGTTCTGCGAGCTGGGGGACAGTGGCTGTACTCCCGCATCACCCCCACCCCCTTCCGACACCCACCTGCCTCCAAGCAGGCGCTGGTACTCGAGGCGCATGAGGCGGCCCCGGCTCCGTGCCTGCAGCAGTGTCAGGACCTTGGCCAGACACTGGTCACGAAGCTCCTCCAAGACGCCTAGAAGCCCAGCCTTGAAGAACACCTGGGGTGTGGGTGGTAGGTGTAACCCTCAGTCGCCTGCGTGACCCCTGCAGTGTGACTGCCCACATCCAGTCCAGCGCCCTAATTCCCTTGTGCCCTGACCTTGGTATGGCCAAACTGGTACTGGGTGTGGTCGATGTTCAGCGAGGCCAGCAGCTTCTCTGTGGCCTTCCTGCTGTCCATGAAGGTGTCGTCTGGGATGGCACTGGGGTTCAGGATGTGGTACCTGGGGGAGCGGGGAAGGGCTGGAGAGGAGGGTGCTGGGCAGGGAGCCGACGACTGAAGAGGCTGGCCCCTCAGAGGCCGGAGCAGAGGCTCCAGAGGGGCACCCCCTGAACAGGCTGGCGGGGGACGGCCTTGTGACACTGGAGGACTGGGCATACCCGGCTTTAAAAGCTTGGGTAGCATTTAAATGCATTCGGTAGTTAAGTTCTTTAAGAGCCTGCAGCATTTACAGAAGGCATACAGCACTTTTATAATTTTTTAGTTTATGATTTTTAATAATTTATCATTTTTTTCAGAAGGCCAAAAAAAGTAAAGAAGGTGATGTGTTACAGCATATCACAAACTGAAGAAACATTTGGGAGAGAATTCTAATCAACAAGAGCAAGGGTTCTGGCACACCCACTTCTAAAGGGGACACACTTGCACATGTGTACAGGGCTGTGTGGGTCAGGCTGTCGTGACCACACTGTGAAGGCAAAACCCTAGAAACACAAAAAGGCCCCTTACTAAGGGACTGATGAACAAAGCACGGTTCACTGGATTATGGGATATTTTACTGCCATAACAAAATGGATGCTGCTGCATGTGTCATTACATTTATCCAAAGCCCTAGAATGTACAACACCACGTTCCATTACACCAACTGTAATGGAAACTATGGACTCTGGGTGATTAGGATGTGTCAGTGCACGCTGATCAGCTGTAACGAATGTCCCACTCTGGTGGGAGATGCTGATGACGGGGGAGGCTGTGCACGTGTGGGGGCAGGGGCTTATGGTAAATCTCTGTGCCTTCCCCTCAATTTTGCTATGAACCTAAAACTGCTCTAAAAAAAGAAAGTCTTAATTTAAAAAAAAAAAGGATGATGATGCAGACTTATGTCTATTAATAAGGAACAATCTCCAAGACATATAGTTACAGGGAAAAACACAGAGAACATGTGCGTGTGCACCCATGTGTACAATATTTGTATGGACACACAAGTATAACGGTCAGCGTGGATGGCCCCGGTTACTTCTGAAGGGGGAGGGAACTGTGCACGATTGCAGCCTGACAAAAATCAAACCTATAAAGGGAAGGCAGAGGGGCTAACAGCACGGACTTGGTGCCAGCCATTACATAAAGTCTAGTCCATGTGAACCCTCATTCAACTCCCAAATCTACCTCCAGCTCTGCCTGCCCCCCGACCCTTGAGCTCCAGACTAACAAATCCCATCTCCCCCTCAGCTTTCCTATCTGCTGGAGACATTTCTTTTTTTTCCAGCCATGCTGTGTGGCTTGTGGGATTTTAGTTCCCCAACTAAGGATCGAACGCCCAGGCGCTCAGCAGTGAGAGCGCGGAGTCCGAACCACTGGACTGCCAGGGAATTCCCTGCTGGAGACATTTCAAAGTTGACATGTTCAAAGTAGAGCTCAATCCACTCTCCTCCTACTTCCCCACAAAATTTTTAAAATCCTATCTTGGTTTCTCAGTAAATCTACCACCAACTCCCCAGTTGCTCAGGCCAAACAACCAGAAGTCACCCTTGTCTTTTCTTTTTCTTTCTTATTCCACATCCAATTCATCAGTAGCAAGGCCTGTTGGCTGCACCTCCAGTATTTACCCTGAGCCTGTTCACTTCTCCCCCAGCCCACCGCCCACCCCCAGGTCTCAGCCATCAGCATCTCCCACTGGGATACCTTCTGGCCCCCTCCCCAGTCCCCCTGCATCCTCCTTGGTGCCCTTCCATCCCCTCAGGCTGGAGCTGGGGAGGAGCCAGGGCTGGGGCAGGGAGACACCCACCGTTGCCGGAAGTCAGCGTAAAGCAGCCTATTGGGGAATCCTTGTCGGCAGATCCGGATCCCCTCCAGAACCCCATTGCAACGCAGCTGGTGTAGCACCAAGAAGGCATCCATGATCCCTGGACATGGTGGGGGTTAAAGGAAAAGACAAGGAGTTCAGGCACAGGGCTCACTTTGAGGCTGAGCAGGCCCTGCGGAGGGGGCAAGACCCAGCTTCCAGTCTGCCCTGTCCCCTCCCTCCAATGTGCCCCCATGCCACCAACCCACCCTGGGGTGACTACCTGGGGTCTTGTTCTCATTGGGGACAATGCAACGGACAAAGTGGGGCTGTGTGGCCCGCAGGTTGGTCATCAGCTTGTTGAGGTTCTCCTGGGGGTGAGGAGAGGGGAGAAAGCACAAGAGGGCAGAGAAGCAGAATTGGAAACCGCAGTGGATGAGCCCCATAAGGACTGCGCAGTAGGTGCCTAAGCGTGTCTCTGCAGTGCTGCCCTTTCACTCTGCTCCTTGTGACCCTTTGCCCTCTTCTGTTTGACTGGGTCCCCGTTACCATCACCAAAGTCTTCACTCCCCCACCCAATCCCCGTGGCTCCGGCCCCATCCCCCGCAAACCCTGCCCAGGCAGCATGGGGACGGGAAGCAGCACAGACTTGCTGTGATGTTCACGTGGAGAGGAATTAAACATCACTGCAAGTCTTAACGGCCGCCCGCCCAGGGTGCAGGGGACAGAGCAGGGAGCCGGGACTGGGTGGAGGTGGCAGGGTGAGGGCCTGCACGAGGCCTAGACTGGGCTTCACCTTGTGTAGCTGGGACACCGTCTGGAATGATGCTGCCTTCCTACGCTTCTCTTTCACCCCAGACTTGAGGGGCTCGGCTAGGAGAGACATGGGACCAGTCACTCCAAGGGACATCCCCCTGTGAGTCCCCTACAGAATCTCATCCCTCTGTACTCACTAGAGCAGGAGCCAGCATAGTTCTCGTAGAGAGTAGCCAAGAGCTTGTTCTGCGACTTTTGGAAGATGGGGATCACCGTCTCATTCAGTGGATCCTTGTTTTTTTCCAGCCAGCCCACGATGCTGTAAGGCACCTGCCAGAGACCAGACGGGGGCTGAACCGAGGAGGGGGAACCCGGAGGAGGGAGGAGAGAGGTCAAGAGCTGGGGTTTCAACAGGCACCTACCACGCCCGCGTAGTGGACCACCTCAAAGTGGGCCTGGTATTTGCGCTTCTTGTCAGGCCGTGGCTGCTGGAAATTGGGCGACTTCCCCGCGTGGTTATCATACAGCTTGGCCTGGAAGCTGGCATCTGAGGCCTTGGGGAACATACACTCCTCCTCCAGAATGGACAGGATGCCCAGTGGCTGGGGACAGGGCACAGCTTGAAGGGCCTCCATCAAGCCAGCCCATCCAGGCTGGGCTGGATCCCCATTTCCTGGAGCCCCTCCCTCTGGGAGCTTTCCCAGACCCTCCAACCTCAGCCATCTGCCCTGAGGGACGAAGAACTGACCTGCACCCAGGAGCCCTGTCTTCTAAGAAAGAAAGTTTGTGGTTTGGCTTCCAAGCCCTTTCTGCCCAACTTGCAGCTCTGAGTTGTTCTCTTTACTTATAAGAAGTGCGCAAACTCAAGCCGGCATCCGTGGTCTCACACTCTCACACGTGGTACAGTCAAAACAGGCAGTTGAGTTCAAATTCTGGCTTCCTCACTTAGTAGCTATGGGGCCCTTAGACCTCTCTAAGCCTCAATTTCCTAACCTGCAAAATGGGGAAATGAATACTTTCATTGCTATTATAACAGCAAAAGCTGTCAACCACCTAAATGTCCACTAGTAGGAGATTACAGAAATGGATGAAAATCATCTGCTGCGTGAACTACTGTGCCTTCTTCAACAAAGCACCATGCTCAAAATACACTCCCAGAGAAAAGGTAGGACGAGAAATGCGTCTGTGTTCATAAGAGAAAAGAGATGCCCAGGATAAAGGACTGGGAGGAAACAGGTTGTGGTAGGATTGGGGGACACATCTTTTCTCCTTTATTTCTGATTTTTCAATTTTTCTTTGATTTTTTTTTCTTTCTAGTCTTTGTACAATAGGGAAATGCATATAATGTTTTATAGACAAATAAACAAACGCCCTGTAGTTCCGGACAGTTTTGAGGGTCCAAAGAAACTGTGGCTGCAACAGTGCTGGGTTGCACGCTCACACACACACACTGCTCACCAACACACAATCACACTCAATCTCCAATACACCTAGTCACACACATGCACACATTTCCATTCATACACACGTTACACACACACGTGCACAGCCACGCTCATACATGCACACACACATGCAGGCTTGCACACGCTCACTCACACACAAGTGCACATTCATTTCTGCTCACCCACTGCTCCCATGCCTTCCCTCCCTTGCAGTGACCTGGCCCCAGGCCTCACCTTCTCGATGAGGTCAATGCAGGGCTGCAGGTCCAGGCCGAAGTCAATGAAGACCCAGTCGATGCCCTCCCGCTTGTACTCCTCCTGCTCGAGCACAAACATGTGCTGGTTGAAGAACTGCTGCAGCTTCTCGTTGGTGAAGTTGATACACAGCTGTTCAAAGCTGTTAAACTATAGTGGGAGGTGCCCGGCTCAGCAGACCTCCTTGTAGATGGAGACAAGGAGACCCACAGAGAACAGGGGTGTGCGGGAGCTCACCCCGCCTCCAGGCAGACACCCAGGGCTCCTGTCCCCACCCCCATGGTCCTCCACCCCAGAGAGAACAGAGCCTGGGGGTGTGGGCCTGCCCTCACCTCAAAGATCTCAAAACCGGCGATGTCCAGGACGCCGATGAAGAACTGACGGGGCAACTTGGTGTCCAGTGTCTGGTTGATCCGTGACACCAGCCACCGGAACAGCCGGTCATAGGTGGCCTTGGCCAGAGCCCCCACGGCAAACACCACCTGGAGGCGCAGGGAGGCTGCTCTGGGACCTGGCAAGGAGGGGACCCTGCCCCAGCCGTCCGCAGGTGGGCCCCGCCTGCCAGCCGCTCACCTGCTCCACGCTCTGACCCTTGGTCACATACTCGTTCCCCACACGCACTCGGGGGTGCAGAAGGCCTTTGAGGAGGTCTCCACTGCTGACCCCCATCAGGTAGGCAGCCTTGTCAGCACCTGGCAGGGCACATGGGTGAGATGAGGGGGAGGAGGCCAAGAACACGGGTACGTGGGAGCTCTACCGGCCTCAACTTAGGGTTATGAGAGGGAGGTTGGAAGAGGTTAAGTTCAGGGTCAGCAAACTGTACAGCTCAGGAGGGTGAGGGTCTGGAATTGAGAAGTCAGGGTTTATAATCAGGGCCAGGTTAAGACTGAGGTCAAAGGCTGTGAATAAGGCTTAGGGTTAATGGTCACGGACTGGATGCTGGGATCAGGGTCAAGAGGATGACCAGGTCAGGCCAGGGTCAGGGCCCCTCACTCTCGGTGCCGTCGGCCTCGGCCTGCTCGTCCCACTGCTTCTGCTTGAATTTCATGTTGCCGAAGTGCAGGAGGGCCCCCACGACCTTGTAGCAGGCACACTTCTCATCCACGCTGAAGCCCAGGATGTCCATGGCATGCTGGGGGTGGGGTGTGGAAGGCTCAGAGAAGTCTGGGCTCCTCCAGGGTTCAGCCGAGTGAAGGGCACTGGACCTGCTCCCCCAGGTTTCCTCCCTTCCCACCACAGACATACGTCAGTGGCCATGAGCTCCTCCCCGTCATTCATGTGGTCCACAGTGATGACGCCCTGGCTGCAGAAGTGGTAGTCATAGGGGTTCATAGACAGAAGCAGCATGTCTGGGGTACAGGGGGCAGAGAAGGGCAGGTCGGCTGTGTTCACCCAGCTCTCCTCCGTCTCCCCATCCCAGCGTGGTGGATCCTGGGAGCCAGCCTGGCAGGAGAGTGTAGGGCCCTCCCGAGACTTTGTAGCTTGAGTTTGTCTCCTCGACTCCCACACCCATGGCTTCTCTTTCTTTACAGTTCTGAGAAATGAGCCTCGGTCCCTATGTCTCACTCATCTTTTGACCATTCCACAAGCCACCCCTATGGCCCAGACCCTGTGCTGGGTGCTGCGGCCCAGCGAGGACCAGATTCTGCCCTGCCAAGAGAGGGGAGCTGGGCCTAGACAGGGCCATTGCTCCCCACTGGTGCTAGGTGGGGCCTCTCTAGTGTCAGGACAGCAGGAGAGACAACCTTGCCAGGGCAATGGTGCTAAGGGGCCCATTTCCTAGCATGAGGAGGAGAGGGCTCAGCAAGAACTGGAAGTCCCAGGAAGGGGGTGGGTGGATAGAAGGTGCTCTGGGTCTCCAGGAAAGAAGGGATGTCACAGACCCCAGAACAGTGGGGGAACAGGTAGCCCAGGGCCTGATCTGATGGGGGCCGGGACAGGGCTGGGCAGCCCAACTGCCACCCAGACCTGTGGGTTCTGTTTCCCACCCCATCTGCTTCTGGCCCTCACCCTGCAGCTCTGGCTTCTTCCCCGAGAGGATCTGGTAGTAGACGTGGTAGCCTCGCTCACCAGGCAGCTGGAAGATCACCCTTGACTTCTCCAGGAGATCTGGGGAAAAGGGAGGTGCTGGCCTAGTTTCTCGAGTGGGTCACCCCACTATGGCTGAGGCGCAGGGAGGAGGTGTCAGCAAGGGGCCGGGGTGTGTGTCGAGGTGCCATGTCTGCACACATGCCAGCATGTGCTGAAGGGTGTCTCTCCATCAGCACACGTGTCACGGTGTGGGAATGCATATGTTTGTACGTCTGTGTGTCTCTGTGTGTGGGTGTATTAACGTAGCTGTCTGTGTATGGGTCTTGATTTGCCTATTCTTTCATCTGTGCTTTCATTCCACCATCCACAGACCACACTCCTTTCCTCCAGAGCACTGCTGGTGTGTCAGTGTGTCCACCGAGCAGAGCCTCTGTGTGTTTGTGCATGGGTCGGTCGGGGCATGAATTATGACGTTCCCGCCTATCACCACCTGCCCATGCTTATCCATCAGCATCTGGCCATGCACCCCAAGATGGGGAGCAGTCAGCGTGGGGGCCCCTCTATGCATGCAGCCTGGGTACCTGGTGTCTATGCAGCAGGTCTGGGTCAGGTGGGATGGGCAATGACCCCAGAGAGGCATTGAGGGAGGCTTCCAGGAAGAATGGGGACTCGAGGTGTAGAGATGAGGCCACGGCAGGAGGGGCACAGGCCTGCCCTATCGAGCACCAGAGAAAAGACTGGGATGGTGGGTGAGGGGAAGGGCCCAGTCACAAGGAGCCTGACTGGCCAAGTAAAGATTTGGGTCTCCATCTTAAGGTGATGGGATCTGGAAAAGGTTTTTAAGCAGGAATGCGATGTGGTCAGATTAGTCTCTAAGAAAAGATCACTCTGGCTGAAAGGAGATCCAGCAGAAGAATGGAGAATGGAAGACTACATGGGGGCTGGGGGAATGTTCCAGGTGAGAGGTGAGGTGGCCTGAGCTGGGCTGTAGCCAGGGGATGAAGAGAAGCGCCTGGGACAGGTGGGAGCCCCAAGGACTTGATGACAGACACTCAGTCTGTCTGAGCGGAAAGACTCAGGCCTGGGCCTGTTTCCCCATCCTCACCCTCCCCCACCCTCTCCTAGACTCACAGCTGTCAATATCCGCGGATGCCAGCTTCCCAGAGGGACCAAAATGAATGCGGATGAACTTGCCCTGTGGGCAGAAAAGCAGCCTCAGTTGGGTGCCCAGCCAGCGCTGCCCTATTCGTCCAAGGCTCCCACCACCTTGTGTCTCCCCGCGACAGACCGGGCTCCACCCACACCCGGCTCTCCCACTGCAGCACTCACGAAGCGGGAAGAGTTGTCGTTCCGCAGGGTCTTGGCATTGCCAAAAGCCTCCATGGCAGGGTTAGCCTCAATGATTTGATCCTCGAGGGTGCCCTGGTGGTGGCGGGCCAAGGGCTCTGTCAGCCCGTGGTCCCGGGGTCTCGGCCCAGCCCAGACAACCTCTGGTTGGGAAGGGGAGGGGGGGTCCCCAGGACCTCATAATTGTTGCCTGCCCCACTCACACCAGCCCCATACCTACCCTGGTCTTCGTGGCCAGAAACTGCCGGGAGGAGAAGGAAGACAAGTTAGAGGCTGTGAGGTGTCACCAGGCAGGACCGGGCAGTGGGTGGCTAGCGGGACAGTGAATGTTAGTCACCCAAATGTGTACCCCCCACCCCGACCCCTCATGCCCGACCCTCCAGGGACTGTTAGAAGGAGAAATGCTAGAAAGTAGAGCAAACATGGCCCTAGTCAGGGGCTTGAGGCAGGGGCTGCGTCTGGGGGTCTCCTATTCACAGCCCCCCCAAGCCCTGTCTCTGGCCTCCTCCATATCCCTTCATTTCCCATGCCCTAGGAAGCGACCCTGCCCCAAGCCCTAGAGGTTCCTGACTACAGTCTACTCCCCTTTAGAGCCCAGCTCAAATGCCCCTTCCTCTAGGAAGGCTTCCCTGATGCTCTGAGGCTGGAAGAGACCTCTTCCTGCCCAAACCTTCTGAGCCCTCCCCTCCCTCTATGACTTTCCTTCTTCCCACTACTCCTCTGTACTGTGGTGAGGTGCGTTTTCACCCTCCCCTCCCTCTATGACTTCCCTTCTTCCCACTACTCCTCTGTACTGTGGTGAGGTGCGTTTTCATTGTACAGTTGTTCACCGACTATTATTCAAAGTAGCCCTGTCGGGTGCACATTATTAGCCCTAAGTTGCAAATGAGGAAACTAAGACTCAGAGCAAGAAAGTGATCTGCTCCAGATGGCACAGTAAGTCAGGGGCAGAGCAGACACTGAGCCCAGGCATCCTGCTTTCCACGATGCCCGAAGCCACCCATATGTCTCATCTAGAGGGACTTACTGAATGGAGGGGATCCTCCCCCCATTGCTCTCCTAGCCTCATCCTTGTCTTCCCTCCTTTTCCCTTTCTTTCTCTTCCCTACCCTGGATCCCAGCAGCCTGGGAAAAAAGGGAGAAAAAGGAAGGAATAGATTTTGGAGTGACAGGTGCCATGCCACCTGTCCCATGCCAGGGGACTGTGGTTATTCACTCACCTCCAGGGAGCCCAAGACTTAAAAATCCCCCTGAGGTATTGCTGGGGAGACAGAGGCAGGAGAGAACTGGCAGGAGCCCCTCCCCCGAGCTCCACCCCACACATTCATATCCAGGGCTTTTGAACAGGGCTCTCTTTGGAGATGTGGTCAATTTGGGGGCCGAGGGGAGGGAGGTTGATAAGGCTCTTAAGCGCCAGCACCCATGGCCCTTGCGGGGCAGCCTTTCTCTCTACCTCCCCTGCCTGACAGCTCCCCCCAACCCCAACTCCACAATGCAGGGCTCCTTTCTGCCCAGGTGCCCCCTACCCCCACCCCTCCCAGCTGCATCCCTGCCAGCTCCCTGCCCTCCATTCCTGTTCTTGGACCAATACCCGACTTTCTGTAGCATCCTCAGAGACACTTTGGGAGTTGGGAAAATGGGGTGGGGGGGAGGGAGGAGAGAGTACCAAAAAGTCAACAGCAAAAACAAAACAATAAAAACAACCACCACCACACCAAAAAAACAAAACTGAAATAAAAAGAAAACACAAGAAAATCAACTGGGAAAGTAGGAAGAGGCAAAAAGAAAAAAAACTTTAAATGGAAAGAAGAAAGAAAAATGTCCCAGAACAAACGCAAGGCTCAACAGGACCAGGAGTAGGGGCTGTGCAGGAGGAGGCCTTGGGTTTCTGGAAAGAAAAGGCAACCCATTTTGGGGTAGGGGAGCACACACAGAGCTCTGAACAGATGGCCCTTGGGGCTAGGAATGAAAGTTGTACCTCAAAAACAAAAACAAAACAAAAAACTGGCTGCCCCATTGTTTCAGAAAATTTCAAAAACCACAAAGAAATCATGGGGTGCAAAACTGCCCCTTAACCTTGGCTGTTGGGAATGCCAAGTGCCCTTGTCTCTGGCTGAAACTGCTTGTTTGATTAACAGCAGGTAACTGTATCTTTGGTGCATGAAAACTAAGAAAACAATTACTTCTTGGTAAAAGCAGCCTACCTGGTAAACTTTTTCAAAATATGAAGGTCATGATGAAAGGGAAAAAGTACATAAAATGCTTAGGAATAGCAATGTGGTCCCACCCGCTGTGTTCCAGATGGGAACAGTGAGGCAAGCCTGGGACCACGTCATACAATGTGACAGAGAATGGCCACAGCCTCGCTGGTCGAGCCTTGCTCAGGCCAGAGTCTGCCACCAGGGTGGGAGGCTCAGGCAGGGCTGGAGGCTCTGGGGAATCAACTTTTTAAAAAGAAAAAAAGAAGAAAAAAAAAGGAGAAGAAAGAAAAGAAAAACAGAAGCAGCAGGGAGCAGCGCCCGCGTGGGCGAGTCTTACGGCCTTCTTGCCCAGCCCGTCTCCCAGGGCAGCGACGATGGCAAAGTACTGAATGACCCGCTTGGTGTTAACCGTCTTACCGGCCCCCGACTCTCCCCTTGGACGACACAAACATGAGTCACCAGTGTCCATCTGGCTACTCTAATTCCTCCCATCCCCCAACACCCTACCCCTCAAGCAGGGCCCCTCTGCCCTCCCCACACCCAGCTACCAACTCAGGACGCACACCTCAACTCAAAACTCCTGAGATAAATCAGCCCTCAGAATTGTTTACAAAACAAGCGAACATAGACCATCCCAGTGAGATGAGAAAACACATTATGATGCCACTGTTTACTGAACACTAACTTACTGCCAGACACTGGGCCAAGTGCTTTACCTATATTGGCTCATTTAAGCCTCAGAAACCTGTAAGGCAGGCACCATTATCATCCGCTTTTGATAGATAAGGAAATGCGGCTCAGAGAAGTTATGTAGCTGTTTCTGCTGTGTGCCAGGTACAGACATTAACTCACTGACTCCTATAGCTCTGTGTGGTAGGTAAGTAGGATTGTTCTGTCTTTTCTGATGAGACTCAGAGGCCCAAGCACACCAGCAGGAAGTGGACCCGTGAGAACTTGAATACAGGTCTTTCTGGTTTCAAAGGTCTTGATCTTCACCAGCAGGCTGCAGACACACACACACACACACACGAACGATGTCCATATTGGCTTGGCTGGATATAAACTTGGTATATAAGAATTCTACCACTTACCAGTGAAAGCAAACAAAGGATTAGAAATAAGATTCAGAAATACGGAGACAGTAAGAAGGAGGAAAGGGGTCTCCCCACTCCCCTTGAGCGAGAATCAGAACTCCCAAAAGATCAAGGTGGGAGAAGATTCCAGGCCCTAGGGACAGAGGGTATCAGGGCTGGTGATCAGTCTGGTACCCCCTTCCTGCCCACCACCCATAACACATCTGCCCAGAATAGGGGGCAGAGAAAATGCTCTAATTTAGTTTCACCTGGGACACTGACTCCAGGCGGTAAAACCCCTGCCCTAAGCACTTTGTATTCAACCTTGGGAAATGATTTTAGTTCCACTCTCTTCCTGCCAGATGGCCAGCATTTCCCACCCCATCCCCAGAGCCCCACACTCACGTGATCAGCATGGACTGGTTCTCTCGGTCTGGAAGAAAGGGGAGGAGATAGACAAGTTAGCCAAAGTGAGGGACCAGCCACAGGTGGAACACCTTGGGTATCCTTGGCGCTGGGGCAGCCCCTCCACCACCCAGGGCCAGAAACGGCAAGGACCAGGTGGGACCTTCAGACTTCAGGCCAACTCCCACTCAGAGAGACAGAAGGATATGCTAGAGTGTCCAACAGCATCAAAAGGAGGGCAGTGCAAGTGGAGGGAAGGGGGTCCTGGAGCCGGGGGAGGGGCCTCGGGTGGGGGAGAGGAGTCAAGGCGGCCCTTACTGCGCAGCATGTCATTGTAGGCGTTATCTGCCACCGCATATATGTGGGGCGGGGCCTCCGAGCGTCGCTTTCCCTTGTAAGCGGCTACCACGGAGGCTGTATAGATCGGGAGCCATTTGTAGGGGTTGATGGTGACACAGAAGAGGCCCGAGTATGTCTGAGGAGAGAGTGTATAGATAGGTTGTTGGAGGCCAAGTTCCCATCCCCAGGCTCTAGCCCTCGCAAAACTGTGACCCTTGCAAAATCCCCCAAGGAGCTGCTTAAGGTGCGATGCCACACCCTTTGTGGCCGCCCTAGCCCCGCCCTAGCCCTTACTCCTACCCACAGCCCGTGGCCCCTTCACAGCCCCATTGCCCAGCCTCTGTGCTGCTGCAGCTCCGCCCCTACACTGTCGTAGCCAAACCTCCAGCCCTACCTCTAGCCCCGCCCCAGCCAGTGGCCCCGCCCACACAGGCCCATGACATCACCCTACCCTGCCTCTAGCCCTGCTCCCCACTGCACACAGCCCCGCCTCTCACTGCACACAGCCCCGCCCCTTCCCCCCGTTCTGTCCCCACCAAGCTGTGCCTCTTGCCCTAGCCCCGCCCCTGCTACTATGGCCCCGCCCCCACCACACACAGCCCCATCCCACCCGTGGCCCCTCCCCGGCCCATGGCTCACATAGATCATCCAGCGAGTATAACGCTGGCGCAGGTTGTGCAGTACGGCTGCCTCGTTGAGGTGCGTCATCATGGCCATGTCCTCCAGCAAGTCGAAGCGGGGCGGGTTCACGGGCTGCAGTTCAGCTTCACGAACCGTCAGCACCTGCCAGGAAGGTCGTATAGTGGGGTGACAGGTGGGCAGGAACAAACTGACCTCAGCCTCTCACTCCTGTACGCTCCCAGACACCCTTTCATCATCCAGAGCACACTGGCCAGGAGCTACACCCGGGAAGGCAGAGGAGCTAATTCCAGGAAAAGGGGGAGCCAAACCTTCTGGTCTTTGGTCTCCACGTTGACTCTGCCCCCAGTAGCCTCGGATTTGACCTCAGCCTCCACGTAAGCATCCTGTTCATCAGGTACCCAGACCCGCTTCTTCCCTGAGTTTTGGGGAGAGCATGGGGGTTTTGAGAAAGGCTGACACACATCCAGGGGTTGGGGACCCAGCTGGGGTTCCCAGATCGTGTCTACACAGCTGTGCCCCTCCTAGGAGCCCCTCTGTCAGGATGCAGGAGTACCCAGAAAAGATCCTTCCAGACACAGACTCCCGGAAGGGCAGAGCTGGGAGGGTCCCTAGAGATCTCAAAGGATTCCCTGACTGAGGTTACAGTCCCTCACAGCCCTGGATTACACACTTGGGTTCAGATTCCTGCTTCTGTTGTATTTGCCCTGTGACCTCAGGAAAATCCCTCATTCTCTATGGGCCTGTCCCTGAAAGGTAAAACATTATGGGCATTTCCTTAGTTCCCATATGGAGCAGCCCTCAATATCAGGCACTTAATTCTCAGTGGGTTCTGCCTCCCCCATTTCACTGAAGACTCAAACCCAGGTCTTGTAAGTCTGTCTTATGCTCCTTCCTGCCTGGTCAGCTGGCCCCAGAGCTACAGGGAGCCCATATTTCATGGCAGTTAAAGGCACAGACTCAGGTGTCCTGCCACTTACTAGGCAAGTGCCTTAGTCAGGACCAGCTCCATGACTTGCAGGCCCCAGTGTTAAAATGCAGATCCTCTTGTTAAGAAATTATTTACAGTTTCAAGGTGGTGATAACAGAGTGTTAAATCGAGCATGAGGCCCCTCTGTGGCTGCAGAGGTTGCACACCCACGAAGCTGGCCCTGGCCCTGGTCTCCATCTCCCCAGGTTGTTGAGATGATGCATGGAAAGTCATCTGCTCTGGGCCTGACACACAATAAGCACTTGATACACATTGCCTATTGTTATTATTGTCCTATGAGCAAACTGGGTCATAAATAGTAGCCTTTATTCCTGTCCCTGATAAACAGAGGCTTTGGCTCTATGGAAAGCACTAAAAATAACTCCAGCACAGGTTTTATGGACATGTGGAGGCAGCCTGCACACATACCAATCACTCTCATCTCAGAAGCTTCAGGCTCCAGCCACAGACGGCAGCTCCAGGAGGTGGGTGATACTGTCCCATTTTACAGAGGAGCAAACCGAGGCTTGCTCACAGACATACAGTGATGTACACAGGCTCCCTGGGATTTTATCCTCAGGGCTAAAGCTTTCAGGCCAGAGTGCTCCTTCAGACCTGAGCTGAGTGCCCCCCTCCCCACTCCTGGTCTGAGTCCATAAGGGCTTCTCTGTAGCTGTGCCCCACTCTGCCCTCACTTACCATCCCACAGGACAGTGTGCACCTTCATCTGCTCCTGGTAGCCCTGGCGGAGGTAGCGGGCAGACTCCCCAAGTTCACTCACATCCATCATGGTAGTGGCACTGAGAAGTGGAGGATGAGATCTTAGAGGTTCAAGGCAGTCCAAGGCAGCAGGCACTGGAGGATGACAGGGGAACTGAGGGACCAGGGGCCCCAAACTGGGGCATGATCGAAAAACCCACAAGACCTAATAGTAGGTGATTCCGTGGGGCTCCCCACTTCAGCCTCCCTGGTGAGGCAACACACACACACACACACACACACACACACACACACACACACTCTCACTCTCTCTCTCTCTCTCTCTCTAACACCAGAGTATCCTCTCCCACAGAAATGGAGAGACTTGTGCCAGCCCATAGGCACCCTCACCCATCAGCCTGTCTGCCCTCCCTTGGGCTCCAACTCCAGCCCTGATCACCCACCTCAGCACCACGGTGAGGGCTGGGAGCTGGGCTACCCCTTTTATTGCCACCGTCAAGGTCAGCGGAGGAGAGCTATGTCAGCAATCTCCACGTGTCACAGCCCCCCCTGCCTGGCCACAGGACACAAAAGGCAAATTCCCTTTTATCTCTACCAGCACGGCCCCTGGGCTATTTTTACCTCCCATTGTCAGGGGATCACAAAGGCAGATAGAGACACTCACTCCACTCAGAGGTTGAGATTCAGACCGACAGGGGCAGGGACAAGGCAGGGAGAGATTTGGGAAGACTGAGGTGCTGGGAGAGAGAAACTGAGTCACAGGGAGCCTGATACACCCAGAAAAAGGTCCACACCCCCAGAAGTGGAGAGCAAGGAGACTCAGGGAGGGCGACCACAAAATGTACTCTGGGACTATTTGGTCCAACCCTCTTTACACATCCAGAGAAACTGAGGCCCAGGGAAAGGAAAGCGCTAGCCAAACCTCACAGATAAACAGTGGCAGAGACCGACTCAAAAAGAGAAGCAGAGACACTAAGGCATCCCTCTCCAAGCACCTGGATGCTGTCTCTTCCCCACTTCCCCTCACCTCTATCCCTAGTTCTCTGAGGTCCCCTGGGGAAATTACACAAGAAGAAAACCAGACCTAGGACCATAGGCATAAAGGAATAATTTAGCTGAAGAGGAAGCAAATTGAGGAAATTTAGACCAATCAGGAGCCCCCTTCATAATGACATTTAAGATTCACAGGAAGCCAAGTTCCCACTCTTAGCCCCCTCCTGCACCCTACTCACATCAGGGGTTCGGGGTGCTGACACTCAGTCTGCCTTCAGAATGTGTCAGGGCACTTCCAGGCTCTCCTTTCCTGTCACCCCATTCAGGCCCTGGTGACGCCACAGAATCTTGGAGTCAGAATATCAAAGGATCCTGGAACCTTCAACACTGGACACAAAGAGGTCCAGAGCCAGGATTCCAGCCAGACATTAGGCTGAGCTCACAAAGAGAAATCCTCTGCACCAACAGGTTACCAATTCCAAATATACAGACATATCTATATTCTATAGGAATAATTTCAAAGATACATTTTCAACCATAAATAGTTCAAAACAGGCAAAACTAACGAATGATGATAAAGTGAAAGAGTGGTCCTTTGAGGGAAAGTAACAACGAGAGGAGGCACAAGAGAAGCTTCTGGAATGCAGGAAACACTCTATATACTAAGCTGGGCTGTAGTTACACAGGTGTGTTCACTTTGTAAAACTAATCGTGCTATATGCTTAAGATGTATGCACTTCACGGTATGTATGTTACGTGAAAACTTTGTTAAAAATGCATGGCCAAATTTGGCAATATCTATCAAAATTACAAATGCCCAGAACCTTTTAGTAATTAATCCTACAGATATTTCCCCATGTTACAAAATGATACAGGTGTCCTTTGGGTGGACAGTTAGATTGTTCTCTTTTTGCCATTACAATCAGGGCTGCGGTGAATATCCTTGTACAGTCTGATGAATTTTCACAAAGTAAACACACTCTGTTCAAGAGCCCAAAATTACCAGTATCCCCATCAACCCTCTTTCAGTTATCACTCCCTCACCTACTATCCTGACTTCTAATATCACAGACGGTTTTGAAATTTATATGAATGGAGTCCTACATTATGTATTCCTTTCTTTTTTCTCTCCACATCACATTTGTGACAACATCATTCTGGTATTTTTTGTTTTGTTTTGTTTTGTTTTGTTTTGTGGTATGCAGGCCTCTCACTGTTGTGGCCTCCCCCTGTCGCGGAGCACAGGCTCCGGACGCGCAGGCCCAGCGACCATGGCTCACAGGCCCAGCCGCTCCATGGCATGTGGGATCCACCCGGACCGGGGCATGAACCCACGTCCCCTGCATCGGCAGGCAGACTCTCAACCACTGTGCCACCAGGGAAGCCCCATCATTCTGTTCTAATTATCTTCACAGAACTTAGATTGTTTCTTCCCTGCCTCTGCCTCCCACCCACACCCACACCCAGTAAAGGGCAAGAGCTTGGTCTAGGCCCCCAGCACCTTGCAGAGTAGCTACACATAGTAGAAAGTCAATAAATATCTATGAAGTAAGAGAATGAAGCAAACTTGATTGATAGTTTAGATTACAGAGTTTTAGTATCCATATGGGGTCAGAGGCCAAGGAGCTGGGCTTGAGCAATTGAGAAAGCCCAGAGGGTAGGGAAAGCTCTGCTCCTGTTCAAAGATGCTCAGAAAGCAGGGCTTTGTGCCTAAGGCCCGAGCAATAGAACCGGCCTGGAGAATCAGAATCTCTAACAAGCCTAGCCTATACCAAATATAATGGGGGTCTGAATTCTAGAGTTACCTGCTCATTGTAGGAACCTGGGGCTGAAAAACCAACCCAAAGAAGTGGGTCTAGAACTGCCCTGTAAGTTCGCTTCTACTACACCGGACACTCCTTCCTGCTGAGATGAGCTCACAGACAAACATGACAAAGCAGTGAGGAAACCCAAGATGCACCTGAGAGATGCAACAAATGCTACAATCTGCAAGGACTTAAGGTACCAACTTTAAACACCTGAAGAGCCATGCTGGAACAGAGGGAGCCTGTGTGACTTGTGTGGCCCCAAGAGCAGAACAACAGTGCAGTTACAAGGAAGCAGAGTTTGAAGATACACACAAAAAAGGACTTTTTCACACTTGGAGCCAATCAGCAATGGAACAGGCTGCCTTGGAAGAAAGTGAGCCTTCCAAAAGCAAGGAAGAATCAAGCAGAGGCTGCACAGGGCTTGAGGCTTTGGACTGGATGACCTCTGAGGTCTACTCCAACCTCAGGACTCCAGGATTCCAGGATTTTAGACCCTCTGGAAGCTTTTTTCTTAACAACCACCCTCTCAACCCAACAAACCCACCCACTGCGTAGCCAGTATAGACAGCCCAAAGTCTTTCTTCTTGCCTTCTCTTCCCAATGCTATAAGTACAGAGACAAGACATATATGCACCTCAGTTTTAGAATGCTGGGGTATTAGAACCCAGGGTCTTTAGAACTCTGAAGTGCTAGAATCCTGGCGCAAAAGACTTGAAGCAAATATGACAAAAGGTACAATGGTTTGTTATTATTTGTACTTCCCTGTATCTTTTACATTTGTCCCTCCTTTGGGTTTTTTTTTTGTTTGTTGTTGTTTTATTTTTATTTTTTAAGATTCTTTTGATGTGGACCATTTTTAGAGTCTTTCATTGAGTTTGTTACAATATTGCTTCGTTTTATGTCTTGTTTTCTTGTCTGCAAGGCATGTGGGATCTTAGCTCCCTGACCAAGGATCGAACCCACACCCCCTGCATTAGAAGGCAAAGTCTTAACCACTGGACCGCCAGGGAAGTCCCCTGTTGTTTTTTTAAATTAAAGACTCCTAGGGCATTAGGAATCAGGAGTATCAGGGCTGGAGGGCTGGAAGGGAAATCAGCTTAGCTAAGCACACCAAGACCCTGATGGGGACAGAGGGAAGCCCAGGCCAGACTCCAGGATCCCACTCCGAAGGCAAGCTCTCTACCCCTGCACATGAAAACTGGGAAAGGAGAAAGCAACTTCAGGCAGGACCAGCATGAAGGCAGCTGGGTCACCTGCAGCCTGGCCAGCAGTGTGTCCACCCTCCTGGGCTAGAGGGACTCTCCCTGGAAATCACTCAAAGAAACACCATCTTCAAGGGACTTAGGGTACTGACAGCCCCAGAAAAGGCTGTTGGGGAGGGCTGGACCTCAGGCTTTCTAGTCTGTGTCTCCAGGCCCCCAGAGCCAGGTGGCCCTGAATAGGTCTACCACTGCCCTCAAAAACTGATATGCTGTCCACCAGCCCCCACTTACACCAGGGAACCTTGGGCCTGGCTAGGAAGAGAGTTGGAGGGGAGAAGCAGGACTCAGGGAAGAGAGTAAAGTGGCCAAAGATAGAGATTGGAAGTCTTAGTATGTAGGAGGCGAGAGCCAAGCTGGGCACCAGGGTCTAGGTGTCCCCAGTTCCTCTCCACCAAAGACCTCAGATCAGCAGTTGCCAAGAGTCCTGGAACCCACAGCTTAGTAGCAGCCAGACTGATTAGACAAAGCTTGAAAGGGGCAGAGTATCTCTGGTGTCTCCTCTTCCAGCCCAAAATGCCAGTAGAGGAGCTGAGCATTGGAGAAAGCAAGGGCAGGCAGGTAGGCAGAGAGGATGTAATTTGGGAGCCACCCCAGCCCCAAATATATCTGCCAACAAGGCACCCCAGTGCCTGGAAGTCCTTCTTTGGATAAAGACATTGAAGGACTCTGTGAAGGAGGGAGGGACACATGAATTCAATTCAATATGCATCTGACAGCTTCTCTTATGTGTCCAGGATGGGAACACAACACTCATTGTCCAGGAAAAAAAGTGATGCTCAAGGAGGATGTCAGAATGGAGGAGTTTGAAGGTTAAAAGATTGTGGCACGTGCTATGAAGGCACCACGCAAAGTAGTGCTGTGGAGGGTAACGGGGGTGTAACTCTATTCAGGTTAGTCAGAGAGGGCCTCTCTGAAGAGATGACATTTAAGGCAAGACCTGAAGGATAAGAGGGAGCCGCTTAGGTGAAGAGCTGGGGGAAGGATATTCCAACCAGGAGGAACAGTAAATACAAAAGCCATGAGGCAGAGCATAGCTTGGTGTGTCTGAGGCCCTGTCACAGTGCTAGTGCCGCTGGGTTAGGAAGGTGGGGAAAGTTTTTCAAGGTGAGGTTAGACAGGTAGGCAGGGGCTGGGTCACCGGGACTCTTGGAGGACTTTACTCCAAGTGCGAAGGGGAGCTGTTAGGGCAGGAGAGTAAGTGGTGAAGGTTAATAATGATCACTCTGGCTGCCATGTAGAGAATGGACTGGAAAAAGCAAGAGATGCCACAGGCAGACCAGGCTGTGGCCATCCAGGGAGAGGCACTGAAGGAAGAGGACAGGGGACGGACAGCGTGAACCTGAACTCCAAGCCCAGAGCAGCCACACGGGCGTAAAGGGAGGTGAGGCTGGACGGAGCAGTTGGGACTGGATTGTGAAGGGCTTCAAAAGCCAGATTAGGATTTGGTTCTTTATCCTGCGGGAGTTGGGGAGCCATCAAAGGCATTTTTATTTTATTTTTTTCATCAAAGAGCTTGGAGCAAGGGCATTTGACAGTGTGTTCAGATTTATGTGTTCACAAGAGCCCCATGACAGCTGGTGTGGAGGATGGACTGCAGGGGCGAGACCGGGGCAGGAAGACTTAGGAGGCGGCTGCCATAAGGGTCTAAATGCGAGGTGGTGAGGCCCAAAGAGGGGCCTCCACCCTGGCACCCCGGGGGGGGTGCCCCTGCTCGTCCAAGGCTTGTCCCCCTCCTGGGGCCGTGGGCAGCTGCAGAGGGCCCGAGTGGGCCCCGGCTCTGATGCTTCAAGCAGAAAATAGGATGAGTGCAGCCAAAAGGCATCAGGGCTGTTTATCCGGTGGAGAGACGCCTCAGCATGGATTTATGGCTGAAAGGTTACTGGGGGGAGGGGATGGGGGGACCAGCTGTCCCCCATCCTCACAAAGGGCAAACAAAGGAGGTGACTATGGCCTCCACTGCAGCAAGAGGGAGAGAGGTTAGACACATGAGGAATATGTCCTGACAGACATCAGAGGATGAAAGGGCCCTTCAGGGATCATGCAAACCAACACTCTCATTGGGCAGCTGGGGAAACGGAGGCACAGAGGAAGAAGCAGGTCCATGCCCAAGGTCACATACTGAATTAAAGCTACAACTAGACACAGCAGCACAACGTCTTCCTTTCAAAGATCTCAGGAGTCTCCCAGAGCACTCCCCAAAGCATGTTCCTTCAACTGCCTCGGAAGGATCTGGGATGTGGCTCTCCCAGAAAGAAGTGTGCTTGTGTAGCCCTCCCAGAGCCCCAACCAGTCACTGGGTTTATGGCATTTGGTGGGAGCCTCCTGTATCTCTCAAGGGTCTTGGTCTTTCTGTGTTACCCTGTCTCTCTCTGCCCTCCGAGACTCTATTTCTTTGTCTTGGCCTCTGACTCAGTCTCTGTAGAGCTGAGCTAGGCTGGACCAATCTCCCACCCCCAGGGGGCCCTCACTGGTAAAGTACCCCCACGTAGACAACGCTTGGGCCCAGTGCCCAGGCTGGAACAGGTGACAGCAGCTGTGGATCTATCTATAGCCCCCTTGCCCTTCAATTGTTCCCAACATCAAACAATGGTTGGGCCCTGGATTAGAGGCACCCCCCAGCAGCCCTGCTGAAATGGATCCCGGGGGCAGGGGATGAGGCTTACGAGGGCCACACTGTGATCTCTCGTGTCTACTTCTGTCTGGATCTCCATGTTCCTACCTATAGCTCTGGGCTCTAAGGCCTTCCAGCTCAGAGGCTGAGTGAGTAAAGGACCAGTGGATAAGGGACAGGGTGTGTGTGAACAGCAGACAGTATATAGGCATGTGAGTGACACGTGGGTTTCCCTCGTCCTACCTTGGTTGACAGACACTCATGGGCACTGGGATGCCAGTTCCATGAGGGCAGAGACCTAGTCTTTTTTATTCTTTGCTGCAGACCAGCCTGAGCCTGGCCATGGCACGTGTTCAATATACAGTACATCTCTGACCTTGGCCCTTAGGAAGAGCAAGGTGTGCTGTGTAGTGGCATGACATAAGTGTGAGCAGCAGTACAGAGCAGTGATGAAGAATACGTTATCTAACGTCAGACTGCCTGAGACTGAATCCTGGCTCTGCCAATTACCAGCCATGAAATCGTGGAAAATCACTTAACCTCTTAACAATGGAGATTCGTACAAAGTACCCACCACATAGGATTCTGATGAGCACTATATGGGTTAAAACATCTGAAGTGCTTAGAACAGTGCCTGGCACATAGCAGAGACTCATGATGTAACGTGGGTTTCCCTCATATTATATTATTATTTACATTATTGTTGTTACTTTCAAGATATCTCATTAAATGAAAAAAGGGAGGAGCAGAGAGGAATAGGTGGCTGGAGGCTAGGAAAGGGACAGACTGATATTTTTTCCTTGTGTATCCTTTTATACCTTTGAATTTTGAATCATGTCTATGTATGACCTATTTCTTAAGTGTTTGCTAAATGAATAAAGGTCGCTTCCAACATATCGACCCTTGAAAAAGCAAGCCCCTACTCTGTGCCAGAGGGGAGGGCCTGGAGGAGGGTGGGTCCTCAGGGTGTGGGCTCAGTGCCCTCAGCCCTGGGTCTGAGTCCCTGGGACACCCTCTGTCCTCCAACCCAAAGGTGGACAAGATGTATCTATGCGAAATCATCCCAGAGCAAATTGTAAGCCAGAAGGAAGGCTTCCCAGTTTCTAGGCCAAGCAGCAGGGGTGGAAGGGGCAGTGGAAAAAGGCTCCTGCCCTCTTCCCTGGCCCCAGCCCCCAGCTCTTCAGCCCAAGCTATTCTTAGAACCCAGATAATGCCAGCAGTTGCTGCTGTTCATATCAGCTTCCAGAGCCACCGGGTCCTGAGAGGCTCAGTGCTGCCCCCACCCCCAGAACGCTGGCCTCTCTGCAAGGTATGGGCGTCCTGCTCACTCTATCCACCGTATCCCGCAGGCCACTGCAGGTAGGTAAGAGGACTGGGTGGAGGGCCCCTCCAAGACTTCCCTTGCCAGGCAGCTGAGTGGAAATAGGAAGGGCTAAAGGACACCCTAGGGTGTGGGCTGACCCCTGGAGGTCACCATCCAGATAGTCTGACCCGGCCTCAGCCTCCAAACTATGCTCAGAATATTAATGAAAGGGCTGGGGGCTCTGGACATGGGTTAGCCTGGGGAGCTGGGGTGGGGGAGAGTGGAAACAGCAGCAGGAGGAAAGCCTGGGAGGGTCAGCGTATAGGGGAGGGAGGACGCTAAAAAAAAGGAGGAAGAGATGGCAGAAGAGGGTCTGATAGCTCTGGCTCCAGAGTCAGACTGTCCAGCTCTGCCCCTTACTTGCTATGTGACCTTGACCTTTTCCTGTTGGAGCTTCAATTTCCATCATAAAATGAGCATAACCTTATTCCATTGGGTTGTTAAGCAGAGTCAAGGAAATAATGTATGTAAAGAGCTTAGCCTGTGCCTGATACCTACAAGCCCTATGTAAATGACGACATTATCATTGACTGTTTGAGCAGGCAATGGTTCTTTTTTAGCTTTGCACCTGCAGGGACTAGGCTGGGCACATGTTAGGACTGCCCCTTTGAGTCCTTGCTCTGCCATTTACAAGCTAAGTGACCGTGAGTTAGTTACTTAACCTCTCTGAGCCTTGGGTCCTTCTTTGCAAAATGGATATATGAAGAGTACCTGCTTTATAATGTTGCTGAGAGATATAAATGAACCAGAGTGCTTAGCCCATGGTAAGAGATCAACAGTGTGAACACGCCAGTCCTGTGGTGATGTGTATGTTGGGGTAGTCTGGAGAGGAGGCCTTGGGTCTGCCACTCTGGGGATGGAATTTGAGGTAGTGCCCAGGGCAGCCAACATTCTGGAAGAGACATCCTTGTGGGCATACGTGGGAGGAAAGTCCCAGGGTCTTAAAAGACCACAGCCACCCCACTGCCAAAATCCTGTGCCAAAACCTTGGCCCTGCCTGGGGTCTCAGGATCAAGACAGGCGTGTCCCAGCCTCTGTCAGCTTCCCATTTTGTTGAGTTCAACAACCGCTCTCTGATGCCACCCAGATTGGGACTGGTTGTAGGCTTGCTCCTAAGGAGGAGTCTGTCTGGTAGAGTGGAGACTGGGGGAAGAACTCTCAGAAGACCAATTAGAGGTAGAGTGGGACGGTGAGGTGAGGTTGTGTCTCTGCCCTTGTGATCATGGTCAGTCAGCTTGGTAGGTGAAGGGCAGAGAGAGGCTCAATGAGTTGGGATTGGAAACCAACCCAAACAGTCTACCCTGGGTATCTTGAGGTGTGCAGGGTGACCCTGCACTCTCCCACATCTCAGGTTATACTGCAAACCTCTCTGTGAATCTGCACTTTGCTAACTTAAGGGTGAGAGGTCTCCCTGAGCACAGCCCTCAGTGTTTTTTTTTTAATGGGTTGAAAATGTTGTTATTACAAATATCTCTATTTTCCTACCTAATTCTTTGGGCCTTAAATTTCATTTCCCAGTCACTTTCCAATTGAAATTTTTCAGATAATTGTATAGTTACAATAATTTATAAGAAATAATACAGGACTTCCCTGGTGGCACAGTGGTTAAGAATCCACCTGCCAATGCAGGGGACACGGGTTCAAGCCCTGGTCCGGGAAGATCCCACATGCTGCGGAGCCACAAAGGCCATGCATCACAACTACTAAGCCTGTGCTCTAGAGCCTGAGAGCCACAGCTACTGAGCCCACGGGCCACAACTACTGAAGCCCGTGTGCTTAGAGCCTGTGCTCCGCAACAAGAGAGGCCACCACAATGAGAAGCCCACGCACCACAACAGAAGAGTAGCCCCCACTCGCCGCAGCTAGAGAAAGCCTGCGCACCGCAGTGAAGACCCAATGCAGCCAAAAATAACTAAATAAAATAAATTTATAACAACAAAAGAAAATGTAAACTGGAATCACCCTATATTAAAAAAAAAAAAAAAAAAGAACCATCTTCCCCAGGGGCCTCTCACTCTGCCCCCTGCTGCCTTCTCCATGCCAGGCCCAGTGGATATTGCAACTTGCATTTCTCACCTACCCAAGCCTGGGCAAGCTTCTCCTTTCTTTGCTGTCCTGGGTTTAGCTGAGCCAGGCTAACAATACAGCACAGTGCTTAAGAGTTCTGGAGTCAGACTGCCTGGGTACAAACCTTCAGTTACTCTGCCCCTTTGATCCTCTGTTCCTCATCTATAAAGCAGGAATAATAACAGCACCTACTCCACAGGGAATTAAATAATACCTATAAAAAGAAAAAGGTACAATGCCTCGCATATGTGTTCAATACACAATCCTTACTATTATTTTTCTTATTATCATTATCATCATCCCCAAACTCAGTGAATAAATAAGGGAAATACAGGGACTTCCCTGGCGGTCCAGTGGTTAAGATTCTGAGCTTCCACTGAAGGGGGCACATGTCTGATCCCTGGTCAGGGAACAAAGATCCCGCATGCTGTGAGGTGCAGCCAAAAAATAATAAAAATTAAAAACAAACAAAACAAAAAACCAAGGGAAATACATACCACCAATACAGAGACCATGAGAAGGTCCTCAAGAAAGGGTCATTCCTAAGACCGTGGGACCCCATTCTCATCATTACACAATTCCCTTCTGGCTTCTCTCTAGCTCCCTCCCTTCTTGGTGAAAGTGTGGGGAGATGGAAGGGCAAGACTATAGCCTCTCCCTGGGGTAAGGCTCCCATTGCTGGTTTCAAGGTGACAACTGCCTTTCCCCATATATATAGAGTTGTTGGTCTCACCCAGTGCTTCCTAGCTCCAGGGTCTCCCTACAAACAGCTGGCAGTCTAGGCCCAGAGCCCTGCCATCCTCTAGCCACAGGAAGAATAGAGGGTCATCTCCTCATCAAAGAGCTGAATCCATTCTACTTTCATGCCATCCACCCGCCCATGCAAATATTTACTGAAAAATAAACTTTGCTGTTAATCTGGGAAATCCTAATGAGATATCATTTCACACCCACTAGCCTGGCACAATCAAAAAAGCCCAACAATACTGAGTCTTGGTGAGGATGCCGAATAAGGGCAATTCTAATACATTGCTGGCAGGAGTGCAAATTTGTGAAACCACTTATGAGAGTAATTTTGTATTATCTAGTAAATCTGAATATGCCCATGACCTTCAACATACTGCACAAGGAGGCACATATTAGACTGTTTACCCTTTGTAACAGCAAAATAGTAGAGACAACCCCAAAGGATCATTCATAGGAGAAAAGGTAAATGAAATGTGGTATTTTTATGCAATGAAACCTATAGAGCAGTGAAAACAAATGAACTAGTTACTCTTATCAACATGGATGAATCTCCCAGCATAAGGCTGAATGAGAAAATCAAGCTGCACAAGAACACACGTTACCATGTAAAGTCCCCCAAACAGGAAAAACAGTATCATATATTTTTTTAGAAACACACACCTAGTAAAAGGGCTAAAAATGCATACGACCTACCTCGCACCATGAATCAAAGACCTAAATGTAACAGCAAAACCCATAAATCTCACAGAAGACAGGTGTGAGTCTTCATGATTTTGGATTAGGCAATGGTTTCGTAGATATGACACTCTAAACATAAGCAACCTAAGGAAAAAAATAGATGAATTAGATTACATCAAAATTAAAAACGTTTGTGCTCCAAAGGACACTATCAAGGGGTGGGATAGGGAGGGTGGGAGGGAGATGCAAGAGAGAGGGGACATGGGCATGTATGTATACATATAGCTGATTCACTTTGTTATACAGCGGCAACTAACACAACAATGTAAAGCAATTATACTCCAATAAAGATATTTTAAAACACCCCAATTTCTTCAATATAAAGAGGCTGCATAAAATATATAGATATTTACCAAAAAAAAAAAAAAAGACAACATCAAGAAACTGAAAAGAAAACCCACAGAATGGGAGAAAATATTTGCAAATCATATATCTGATAAGGGTCTGGTATCCAGAATATATAAAGAATTCTTAAAACTCAATAATATTTTTGCCCTTAAAATGGGTAAAAGGTTTTAATAGACATTTCCCCAAAGGATATATACAAATGGCCAATAAGCACACGAAAACACACTCAATATCATTGTCATTAGGGAAATGCAAATTGAAACCATAATGAGATACCACTTCACACCCATTAGGATGGTCATAATCAAAGAGATAAGTGTTGGTGAAGATGTAAAAATTGAAACTCTCATACATTGCTGGTGGGAATGGAAAACAGTGCAGCCACTTTAGAAAACAGTCTGGCAGTTCCTCAAAAAGTTAAACATAGAGTTACCATATGACCCAGCAAGTCCACTTATATAACCAAGAGAACTGAAAACATATATCCACACAAAAACTTGTTCATAGCAGCGTTATTTATAGCAAAAAGCAGAAACAACCCAAACGTCCACCAAGTGATGGATAAACAAAACGTGCTGTATTCACACAATGGAATACCATACCATAAAAAGGAATGAAATATTGATTCATACTACAACATGGATGAACCTTGAAAACATTATGGTAAGTGAAAGAAGCCAGACACAAAAGACCACATACAGGATTCCATTTATAGTAAATGTCCAGAATGGGCAAATCCATAGAGACAGAAAGCAGATTGCCGGGGCTGGAGACAGGGAGGAATGGGGGAGTGACTGATAATGAGTATGGGGTTCCTTTTGGGGGTGAAAATGTTCTAGAATTAGATAGTGGTGATGGTTGCACAGTCTTGTGAACACACTAAAAGCCACTAAATTGCATACTTAAGCAGGTTGAATTTTATGGTATATGAATAAAAAAATGGCATAGGGGCTTCCCTGGTGGCGCAGTGGTTGAGAGTCCGCCTGCCGATGCAGGGGACAAGGGTTTGTGCCCCGGTCCGGGAAGATCCCACATGCTGCGGAGCGGCTGGGCCCGTGAGCCATAGCCGCTGAGCCTGCGTGTCCGGAGCCTGTGCTCCACAGTGGAAGAGGCCACAACAGTGAGGGGCCCGCGTACCGAAAAAAAAAAAAAAAAAAATGGCATAGAATAATAAACACCAAATTCAGGAGACTCTTAACTTCGCCAGGGGTTGGGGAGGTGCAGTTGTAGAGGGGCACACAGGGGGCCTTCAGCTATATTAGCAGTTTTTATTTCGCAAGTGGGGTGGTGGGTATATGGTTGTCTGTTATACTAACATTTATACTTTTCTCAATGTTTTTATTTTAAATAAAATTTAAAAGCATTTACTGAGTGTCAAGTAGGACCAGGCACTGGGCTACTTGGGTGGTATAATGGTGAGTAAAAGTGGATCTCACCCTTCCCAAAAGGTAGATAAAGATAAGTAGTGGGATTTCCCTGGTGGTCCAGTGGTTAAGAAGCTGTCTTGAGGGTTTCCCTGGTGGCACAGTGGTTAAGAATCCGCCTGCCAATGCAGGGGACACGGGTTCGAGCCCTGGTCCGGGAGGATCCCACATGCCACGGAGCAACTAAGCCTGTGCGCCACAACTACTGAGCCTGTGCTCTAGAGCCCGCGAGCCACAACTACTGAGCCCATGTGCCACAACTACTGAAGCCCACATGCCTAGAGCCCATGCTCCACAACAAGAGAAGACACCACAATGAGAAGCCCCGCGCACCGCAACAAAGACCCAACACAGCCAAAACTTAATTTAAAAAAAATCTGTCTTGCGATGCAGGGGATGCCAGTTCGATCCCTGGTCAGGGAACTAAGATCCCACATGCCACAGAGCAACTAAGCCCTCGTGCTGCAAATACTGAGCCCACGTGCCACAACTACAGAGCCCATTCCCTCTGGAGCCCGCAAGCCACAACTAGAGAGCCTGTGCACCACAACTAGTGAGCCCACATGCTCTGGAGCTCCCGAGCCACAACTAGAAAGAAGCCCGTGCACCACAACGAACAGCCCGAGCACTGCAATGAAAGATCCCATGTGCCGCAACTAAGACCCAATGCAGCCAATAAATAAATAAATATTTTTTTAAAAAAACAATGGATAAGTAGTAAGCGGAAAAGAGGGGCTATAAGTAAGGCATCGCTCCTTTCTGGGCTCCTGTTTCCTCATGGATGAAATGAGAGCTGGACTAGAAGCTTGTTGATAGAAAGTCTCTGAGGATCCTGGGTGCTGAGGAGTGTATCCCCTTTATCGGCTCACAGCTTCAAGAATTCATCATGCACGATGAGCACACAAGCCCTAGAGTCAGTCCTGGTGCCATCAATCACCCCAAGTGGGCCTAAGGTAAAGCCCAACTGAGTCTGTTTCTTCTCAGTAAAATAGAGACAGTAACTTCTCCCTCCCAGGATTACTGAGGCATGTAAATGAGATAACACATGTAAAGTGTCCGGGACAGGCCTGGCACACAGTAAATCCTCAACACATGGAAGAGCCCTCCCTTTGATTCCAAAGGCATTTCCTGAGCAGCATGGCTGGGCCAGGCCTGTGGTAGGTAGGGGCTGGAAGACACAGGAATTCCGCTCTGAACGGCCAAGCAGTGGCCCCCAGTCAGGCGTGGAGACAGCCTCATAATTCCAGGCAGAGTGATATCATTGCTAAAAAAAGACAGCAGCCACGTGCACAAATGCAGACCTCCGTGCAATGCAGACCCTGGGACGACACAGATGTCCCAGTCAAGAGGCCCAGTCTAGGCTTGGCCAGAGGCCCTTACAGGGGGAAAGGCAACATACAAAGAGATTGGCCTCCATTCACACTGCAGTGCAGCCCTCCTTGCCTTTTCCTTAAACTAATTTAGACTCAAATGTTCCCACAAACCCAACAGAGTTTGCAGTGGATTCAGAAGTCAGCTTTGGGAAGCCTGAGCTCGTGGCACATTCCAAGGTACGTGTGTAGGTGCACAATGGCTAAGAGTGTAAAGCTGCATGATCTTCGGCAAGTCAGGGCATTTCTTCAAGCCTCCAAGTCCCCAGCTGTAAAATGGACATGATAACAGTACTCACCTCATAGGTTTGTGGTGAAAGTAAGATAACTGTAAAGCCAGCAGCCAAGTACCCGGCACTTCACGAGCAGATCAAATAAAGATTAGTCATTGTTAGAAAAAAACCAAAAAACAGATTCCATTTTGAAAGTGAGGGAAGTGGGATTCAGAGAGGTGAGAAGTCTTGCCCATAGTCACACTGATAGTTTGTGGAGTCGGGATTTGAACTCAGGTCGGAGACATGAAAGGCTCAAGACATCATAAACTCGCTCTGCTCCAAAATCTTCAGCAGGTTCCCTGATGTCCACTAAAGGGAATCTATCCTTGCCATGGAGGGAGGAACCAGCAAAGGCTTGAGGCCAGAAGGACCTCAGGCAAGTTCCCTAATCCTGGATTCCTTGATCTGGGATCCCTGAGTAGGCCGGAAGAGGTCTCTGAATTCCTCCACATGGTCTGCTAAAAGTTTGTGTCTAATGGAGATTCTCAAAGGAGCCTATGGCCTCAAAAGTAACAAACGACTGACTTGACCTCACTTCCCATGTTTTCTTATCACCCAATGGAGATACAGTACCCACCTGGAAAGGCTGTGAGGGGATCAAATGAGATAGTTTATGAGAAGCACCTGAAACATCCCAAGCTTTCACTTAATGTTGGTTTCCTTCCCTTCCTCCCTCCCCAGCTTATTTCCATCAGTCGGCAAATATTATTGAGTATCTACTATTCCAGGTGCTGGGGGTAAAGTGGTGACCAAGACAGATATTGCCCCTGTTTTCATGGAGCTCACATTCTAGTGGAGGGAAACACATAAAATTAAGAATTTCAGATACTAATAAGTGCTATGTAGAAAGTACACAGGAAAATGTGACACAGGCTGATCAGGTGGGGATGTCATCTGAGAAGGAAACATCTGAATGACAAGAAGGAGCCACTTATGCCAAGATTTAGAGGAAAAGCATCTGGGCAGAGGGAGCAAGAAAGGCAAAGACTTGCTGGAAACATCTTTGGCCAAGAGCCCCTCACTTCCAGTCCCACCACAAACTGGATCCCCTTGAACAAGTCACATAACTTCTGAGGCTCAACTGCCACGTCTACAAAATGGGAATGAAAATACCTTACCTGCCACAATGTGAGAGGACACAACCAAAGGGGTGTTAAGGTCTGGGATCCTCCCCAAATCTCACAAATAGGCACATGATACACGTCATTTGGCACCCATCTTGGAAGAGGAAAACCTGCACAGAGAACCCTGGGTCATGATTTTTTAATTTCATGCTGCCCTAGAAATAGCTTCCTTTGTTCCTTGTTAGCCCGGTGGACTTTTTCTGGCACCTGGGGCCTATTATAGTAACTGCTGCTTCAGACTCTCCCTTAGGTACAAAAGCAGACAAAAGAGGGACATCATGAAATCACAGTTGTGGCAATAAACAGACCACCTATCCCTTCCTTCCCACCAACAAGATTGGAAAGCTCAGTCTGTCCTGTAGGTAATGTACATACTTTATTATTTTTTTAATATTTATGTATTTATTTATTTATTTTGGCTGCACTGGATCTTAGTTGCAGCACGTGGGATCTTCGTTGTGGCATGTGGGCTTCTTAGTTGAGGCATGCATGCAGGAGGATCTAGTTCCCCAACCAGGGATCCAGCCTGGTTCGCCTGCATTGGGAACAAGCAGTCTTACCCACTGGACCACCAGGGAAGTCCCACATACTTTATTTAAGGAGTTGGAAACATCCTGTACTCTGGATTGGGCCGCTGATTTACAATCAGTCGGAGTTCTCTCTCCTAAATATCTCTTTAATCTGTCCCCTTCTCTCCATCTTCTCGGCCCCGCCTCATCATCTCACACCTTAACTACCTCTGAGATCTCTCTCTGGCCTTGGTCTCCCCACTTACAAACCATTTGCCATGGTGTAACCAGAACCTAACACACCATGTCTCCCTCTTCCTTAATATCCTTAGACAACTCATTGGACAAATGCTAAACTTCTTAACCTAGCATCCAAGGCTCCCTCCCCAAGACTGAGCTCCTAAAAGCCTGCTCCAACCCCCAGACCCTCCTCAGTATCTACACCACACTCCTCATTGTCTCTAAAACAAGACTAGCCACATTCAGGATTATTTGCCTTTGCTGTTTCTGCTCCTGCTACTTGGTACACTAGCCCCTTTCCTGCCTCTAACCTCCACCCCTACTTCCTTCACTGTTTACACATGCTTACCTGTCCTTCAAGACCCCAAAAGCCTTCCCTACTTCCCCAGAAAAACACTGTTTACCTGTCTACCTTTTTAATCAGATGTGAAAGCCAGGGCTCTGTCTTATTCATGGTTAATTCCCCAGAGCCCAGACTGATAAATTCAGTTTAATTAAAATTCATATCAGGTGCTTCAGACTGAGAAGAATCCTATCACAATCCAGAAAGAAGGCACAGTTAAAGAACTGGGGAGCTGCCAAGGGGTGAGATGGAGGTAGGGATAAAAAACCTGCATTAAAAAAAAAAAAACTGCACCAGATCCTGATGCGAGTGATATTGGACATTTTGTGAAACACTGGATTACCCTCAAACGTTCCTAACCTTAAAACTGCTGGAAAAATGAAATTACTTTCCTTTTACCATTAAGGCTTTTCCTGCAGCTGTCCCAGGGTTGGAGAAATCGGGTGTTCTTTTCTGGGACCCAGCTGGGTTCCAACACTGGCTCAGCCTTTAACGTGTTATGGGACCCTGTGCTGGGCTCTGTCTCTGTCTCTGGGCCTCTATTACCACACCCACTACCACCAACTGTGTGTCCCTAAGGTAGTGACTGCCCCATTCTGAGTATCAGTTTCCCCATCTTGCGTCGGAAGTCAGCAGTTCCGACGCCCTACGAGCTTTAGCTTTTCAAACCCGTAGCTCCCGGCGGCCCCAACACGACTCCTCCCTTCCTTCCCAAGGTGCTGTTCCAAAGCTGTCCTCACACGGACCGCCCCTTCCCAGCCACCGTCCAGCTCCGCTGCTCTTTAAGCCCTGCCTGGGGGTGGGGGGGTCGGGGGGGGCGGGGGATGGGGGGGGGTGGGAGGGGACGCGCAAGCGCGTTGGATCACATAGAGGCCCCGCCCCCTGAAGCTCCGGTAAAGGCGCGAGAGGGCCTGAGTACGGAGAGCGGCAGGACGACGAACGAGTAGGTTGGGG
Organism: Phocoena phocoena; assembly: GCF_963924675.1. NCBI lineage: Eukaryota > Metazoa > Chordata > Mammalia > Artiodactyla > Phocoenidae > Phocoena > Phocoena phocoena. The sequence continues at coordinate 63,806,803 of NC_089233.1, read as the reverse complement.
CACGGCAACGGCGGCCGGCAAAGGTCACGTTTCTTCGGGAGGAAGGCCATGAGGGAGGGGTCTGTCAGCGATTGGAGCCCCGGAGACCAGGAGATGTCTCAGCTCATACCCATGGCAGGGACCTAGAAGCTGGTGTCCAGTGAGGGGGTGGGGCTGGTGCTTCTCGATTGCAGATTTCCTAGATCTCCTGACTCCAGATTGTGCTGGTGTCGGGCACTCGGTGCCGGTGAGACTAGAGCCGGAGTTTTTTTTTTTTTAAACAACAAAAGGGGAAGCGATTAGAACCAAACTTTGCCTCTGGTGGGAGCGAGCGGGCCGTGAGGTGGGGCAGGCCTGGGCAGGAGACCGTGTTGTTGCCCCGGGCCTCACGCAGGCATTGGCCTCGCCCTTGGCTTTTAAGTCCGACCGGGGTTTTCTTGTGGGCGTGTTAAGGCTTTTGGTGATCTGGCTCCAGTATGTCATTCATTCATCATTCTTTCATTTAACATTCATTGAATACTGTAGTAGGCGCTGGAGTTAGAGAAGTGATCAAGACACACTATTCCCAATGATACAGGGAAAATTGATGGGTCGTAGAAAGAAGCCCTGGGCGGGGAACAGGGACGGCTTCTGAAACTAAGTCGTGAGCGGTGGGGATTGTCCCAAAGAGAGACGACAGCAAATGCCAAGGCCTGGAAGCGGGAGACTAGCCGGTGTGTCCTGAAGATACATCACTCCGAATCTGTTTCGTGCCTAGGGAAGAGATGGTGGTAGTCGGAACCACGCCTCCTAACGGTGAAGGTGGAGAGAAATCAAGGAATTCAGAGTACTGTATACTGAGATAGAATCCACAGGATTTGGGGAGAATGGGGTGTAGGAAAGACGTATGTACAAGGCTTGGGTGCCTGGGTCGGGTTCATCAAGAGTAGGAGCAGATTTATGGGGAGACAACAACACATTCTATTCTGGTTCTATGGAGACGCTCAGTAAGCAGTTGGATATTCTCCGTTGAAGGTCAGGAAAAGCACTGCAGTGAAGTTATAGATTCGAGTGTCATCAGCAAAACAGGAATAAAGCCACAAGAAGGATTGAGACTGTAGAATGAGAAAAACAAAGGGCCCAATTAGCACTTCTCATAGTAATTATTTTTGTCTTATCTTTCTCTGCATCCTCAGTCAGGGTCCTGGCATTAGATACCAATCAGCGTTTATGCCAGCTAAACAAAAACCCAACAGCAGGCGGAGATAATAGAATCCCAGAGTTGTGAAGAGATGGGGGCCAATGGAGGGTTCCATTGCTCTAATGTCAGAGTCACAGGTTCTAGTCTTGGCTCTGCCACCAGGCTGCTGGTTGACCTCTGACAAGTCTTCTACCTGTAAAGTAGGTACAGCCAAAAAAGAAGCTCCCATGTATAGAGCTTCAAACACTGCTAAGGAACTACACACAGGTTTTTTTTTTTCATTTAATCCACATGGTGACCTTATTTATAAAGGAAGTAATTATTATGGATTCAAACCCAGGTCTGACTGACCTCAGAGCTTTGTTCTCTACTATGACTGCCCTTATCTATGTCTCACCTGACAGGGTTGTTGTCAGGACCCTCTTGAAATCACATGCTCATTCTTTCAAAACATTGTGCTGAGGCCGACAGACTATCATTATTGGTCTAGCACCAGTTCTGTCATGGGGAGTGGGGGATGGAGCTGAATGTGATGGAGGTTACTTGTCATTCTCCAGCTCTCTTCCTGGGACCACTGAGCTGGGCAGCCATGTTCTAATGACTGGTGTTTCCAGATTTTTATCCAGATTTTCTTATACCCCTGGGGCCTGCTGCAAAATCAGTGAGTGTCAAAGTGTGAGTTGGTTCACCCTGTGTGTCTCTGGCAGCCAGTTGGACTCCTCCTATTACATTGGGCACTTGGGTTTCACTTATTTCTATCCTGCTAATATGATTTCTCAAGAATATTTTCTGTCTTTTGGTTCTATGATGATAGATGTCCATACAAGGAATGTAATCATTTCCTGCTAGTGAGTTTGCCTCTGGTTAGTATGAGGGAGGAGTTCACCTTATTTGCATTTAATAGTATTCCACAAAAAGCTCCTTTCCCCCACTCCCACATAATTTATTTGAAACCTGCCGACATGGGTTGTTGGAGCTAGAAGGGAAATTAATAATATATTGCAGCAGTTCCTGTCCCAGGAAAATTTATTAAAAATACAGAGCTTCAGCCCTTCTCTCCCCTCAGACCTCTTGAATCAGAATCTCTAGTAGGGCCCAGGAATCTGTATTCTTTTCCAAGCTCTCCAGAATATTCAGCTGGTTTGGAAACCATGGTCTACCCCAGACCCCTTGTTTCACAGGTAGAGAACCTGCAGCTCTGGGAGGAGAAAGAACTTGCCACGATCACATATGTTATTAGTGCCTCTTTCTCCAATGGAAAGCATTGGGCTGGGAGTCCAGAGACCCGAGTTCAAGTCCAGGTTTTACTAGTCATTACATTGGGCAAGTCATTTCATCTCTCTGAGCCTCCGCTTCCTTACTGTGAGAATAAGGTCATCATTGGATTAGGACTCAAAAGAAGGAGTGTCAGTGGAAATGCTTTGTCAAGCTTTCCATTTTGTGCTCATGGAAATTGTTAAGAACTGCCAGCCAGTGTTCACTCCCCCGTACCACACTGCCAGTTGCAGGGCCCCAGGCCATCTGTCAGCCCTCCTCTCTCCTGTTGCAGGTCGGGATGGCCACCGGCTGGGGGAGCCTCTTGCAGGATGAACAGCAGCTGGAGGAGCTGGCAAGGCAGGCTGTGGACCGGGCCCTGGCAGAGGGAGTGTTGCTGAGGACCTCACAAGAGCCCAGCTCCTCGGATGTAAGCCCCTGACCCCTCCTCACAGCACTGACCACACTGCTTGGATCCTACTAGGCCCCTGCCAGGCTGGAGGCAGCTCCTTTGGATTATCTTTTTTTTCAATAACTAAAATTGATCTCTAGAAGTATGTAAAGTTAAAAAGCACCATGCTGGAGTAATCAAATTTAAGTCTGGGGCTTGACGTGTGACTTAGGCAAGTTACATAGCCTCTCTCAGCTATAGTTTCTTCAAATATTAAAAGGAATAATAATGGGGACTACCTCATGGAGTTGGTAAGAGAATGAGAAGGTAATTCATGTGAAGCACCTTGCCCAGTAAACTGTTATTTTTTAAGGGCCCCTAGTCACACTGCCTTCCCTGTAATTAGTTTGTGGTATATCCTTCCAGGTCTTTCTCTGTGCATTTACATACATTATATGTATATAAAGAAATACAGTTGACCCTTGAACAGAGCTGTGGTTAGGGGTGCCAGCCTTCTGCACAGTTGAAAATCTGCATATAACTTATAGTCGGCCCTCCATATATGTGGTTCCTCTGTGTCAGAGGTTCAGCATCCATGGATTCAACCAACCTCAGATTGCGTAGAACTGTAGTATCCACTACTGAAAAGAATCTGCGTATAAGTGGACTTGTGCAGTTCAAACCCATGTTGTTCAAGGGTCAACTGTATATAGTTTTTAAAAGACAAATTGGATGATATATATTATGCTGTGATATATTTTTGTTTTCTTTTCATTTAACAATCTGTCTTGAACTCTTTCCAACTCCCTCCGTAAAGGTCAGCTTCATTCTGATGCATAGCATTCCAAGTGTGAATGGATCACAGTTTAGCTTTCCTCTACTGATGGCTGTTCTGGTGATTTCTAATGTTTTATGACTACAAGTAGCCCTACAGGGAACGTCCACGTACATGCCTGTTTGGGCACCTGTATGAGTGTTTCTCTAGGGTTGATACATAAAAGTAGAACTGCTTAGTCTAAACCACATCTTTAAAAAATCTCGTCCTTTAAAAGAGAAAAACTTTTAATTTTGTGACTAAGTAAGACATTTTCAGGCTTCAAAATTCAAAGAGTTTACAGTTTAACCCTCCCTTCCACATTCCCTAGCCACTCACTTCTCCCTCCCTGAAGGCAACCCGTGTTTTAGTATTCTTGTTTATTCTTTTAAACAAGAAAATACGTATATATTCCTTTTCCCCATTTTTTACACAAAGAAGCATATTAGACAAGCTCTTCTAGCCTTAACATATACCTTATGATTATCCACATTAGTAACTAAGCCACATACTTTTTTTTAAAACAAATTTATAAATTTACTTATTTATGGCTGCTTTGGGTCTTCGTTGCTGCACGCAGGCTTTCTCTAGTTGCTGTGAGTGGAGGCTACTCTTCGTTGTGGCACGCGGGCTTCTCATTATGGTGGCTTCTCTTGTTGCAGAGCATGGGCTCTAGGCACTTGGGCTTCAGTAGTTGTGATATACGGGCTCAGTAGTTGTGGCTCGCGGGCTCTAGAGCACAGGCTCGGTAGTTGTAGTGCACGGGCTTAGTTGCTCTGCGGCATGTGGGATGTGGGATCCTCCCGGACCAGGGGTCAAACCCATGTCCCCTGCATTGGCAGGTGGATTCTTAACCACTGCGCCACCAGGGAAGTCCCAAGCCACATGCTTTTTTTTACCAAGCCACATACTCTTTTGTCTCTGTGTGCCCAGAACCTAGTTAAGGGCCTGATAGAGAGTCCAAATTCAATAACTGTTTACTGAGGCCCAAGTGAATGAGAATGGCTGTCACCTAAGGTAGGCTGATACTATAAAAAGTCTGCCTCTGGCTTTGGGAATATAATTGCATGGTTTGTGAACTTCAGATTTTGTGAACTTCTTGTGTGAACCCATGATGAAGCACCTTCCACTCCGAGATTTTATTTCTTCTGTTAATCAATAGGTATTGTGTGCAGGTCCAGCAGCTGGTCCTTTTGGAAATCAATGGAGCCTAGAAAAGGCACAGTCCTCAGTGAGATTTCCAGTCCAGAGAAAAAAGACAGGAAATGTGTGTATGTGTATGTATGTGTGGGGGATTTCATTCCAAATCTTTACCAGGTGCCTGTTCTATGCCTGTCCATTCTAGGCACTGAAGACACAGGTGAGTCAGCCAGAGGCTCTGACCTCTGGAGCTCATGGTCTAGTTGGAGAATGTACTACCAGACAAAATTAAATAATGTCAGTTCTGGAGACTTCCATGGTGGTCCACTGGTTAAGACTTCACCTTCCAATGTAGGGGGTACGGGTTCGATCCCTGGTCAGGGAGCTAAGATACCACATGCCTTGTGGCCAAAAAACCAAAACGTAAAACCAAAGCAATATTGTAACAAATTCAATAAAGACTTTAAAAATGGTCCACATCAGGGGCTTCCCTGGTGGCTCCGTGGTTGAGAGTCTGCCTGCCGATGCAGGAGACATGGGTTCGTGCCCCAGTCTGGAAGGATCCCACATGCCACGGAACGGCTGGGCCCGTGAGCCGTGGCCACTGAGCCTGCGCGTCTGGAGCCTGTGCTCCGTGGCGGGAGGGGCCACAGCAGTGAGAGGCCCGCATACCGAGAAAAAAAAAAAAAAGGTCCACATCAAAAAAAGTCTTTAAAAAAATAATAATGTCAGTTCTATGATTGAGTATTTACTACCTGCCAGGCACTATTCTAAACATTTTGGAATCTCTAACTCATTTAATCCGCACCACAGCAGAGATGAGGAAACCAAGACCCAGAGAAGTTAAGTAACTTCCCAGGGGTCATTTAAATGGTGGTATAATTGGCAGAGCCAGAATTCAAATCCAAGGAGTTTGCCTCCTGAGTCCATGCTCTGAAATTACATTTTTTACTGCCTCTCCCAGGATACTGTATAGGACACCTGGAAGAAGGATCAATTCATTAGTAGTATTTGAACTATACCTTAAAAGACAAATCACAGAAAGGAACAGCACAGCAGAGGCCCCAAAGAAGGAAAAGGCAAAACATGTTCAAGAGAATGCAGCTGAATGCAGGGGACATAAGTGGATATAGTGGGAAAGAGTCAGGCCAAAGTCAGACAGCCAAGAGGCTTTGGGTACTGGGCAGAAGAAGAGTGTGAACTTTATCCTGTAGATCAGGCCTACAGACCAGCCACGTGCAGATTAAATAGTTGGCTTCTGCAGTGTTTAGAGAGTTAAGTTATTTTTTAAAATACATGACCAGGGTACAAAATTCAAAAGGGTATTCAGTGTAGAATAAGTCCTTCCTCCAGTAATGGTTTTCCCTCCCCAGAGGCAAGCATTGTTAACAGGTTTTTCACCAGATTATCTTTAAAAAGTCAGAGCCAACATTTTTTTTTTTATTGAAGTACAGTTGACTTACAATATTGTGTTAGTTTCAGGTGTACAGCATAGTATTTCAGTATTTTTGCAGATTATACTCCATTATAGGTTATTACAAGGGGTATAATTACCTCTGCTATACAGTATATTCTTGTTGCTTATCTATTTTATATATAGTAGTTTGTTTCTGTTAATCCCATACCCCTAATTTGTCCCTCCCCCCTTTGGTAACCACATATAGAAACCCCTTTGTTTTCTATATCTGTGAATCTGTTTTGCATATACATTCATTTGTATTATTTTTTAGATTCTATAAATAAGTGACATTATACAGTATGCTGATATCATACTGACTTATTTCACTAAGCATAATATCTCCACTTTGTTGCAAATGGCAGAATTTCATCCGTTTTATTGCTGAGTAGTATTCCGTTGAATATATATACCATGTCTTCTTTATCCACTCATCTGTTGATAGATACTTAGGTTACTTCCATATCTTGGCTATTATAAATAGTGTTGCTGTGAACATTAGGGTGTATGTTTCTGAATTAGTGTTTTCACTTTCTTCGGATATATAGCCAGGGATGGAATTGCTGGATCATATGGTAGTTCTGTTTTCAGTTTTTTGAGTAACCTCCATACTGTTTTCTATACTGGCTGAAACAATTTACATTCCCACCAACAGTGTATGAGGGTTCCTTTTTCTCCACATCCTCTCCAACATTTGTTATTTGTAGTCTTTTTGATGATAGCCATTCTGACAGGTGTGAAGTGATAGCTCATTGTAGTTTTGATTTGCACTTCTCTAATTAGTGATCTTGAGCATCTTTTCATGTGCCTGTTAGCCATCTGTATGTCTTCTTTGAAGAAATGTCTATTCAGGTTTTCTGCCCATTTTTTGATTGGGTTGTTTGTTTTTTTGATATTGAGTTATATGAGCTGTTTGTATATTTTGGATATTAACCTCATGTCAGTCACATCATTTGCAAATATCTTCTACCATTCGGTAGGTTGTCTTTTCATTTTGTGTTATGTCAAAGAGTGTTCCACCTGTGTTCTCTTCTAGGGATTTTATGGTTTCAGGTCTTACATTTAGGTTTTTAAACCATTTTGAGTTTATTTTTGAATATGGTACGAGGGAATGTTCTAATCTCATTGTTTTACATTTGGCTGTCCAGTTTTCCCAGCACCACTTATTGAAGAGACCGTCTTTTCTTCATTGCATATTCCTGCTTCCTTTGTGGTAGATTAATTGACCATAGGTACATGGGTTTATTTCTGGCTCTGTATTCTGTTCCATTGATCTATGTGTCTGTTTTTCTAACAATACCATGCTGTTCTGATTACTCTAGCTTTGTAGTATAGTCTGAAGTCTGAGAGGGTTATACCTCCAGCTTTGTTCTTTTTTCTCAGGATTGCTTTGCAATTCAGGGTCTTTTATGGTTCCATATAAATTTTAGGATTATTTGTTCTAGTTCTGTGAAAAATGTCATGAGTGTTTTGATAGGGATTGCATTAAGTCTGTAGGTTGCTTTGGGTAGTATGACCATTTTAACAATATTAATTCTTCCAATCTAAGAGGATGGGCTATCTTTCCATTTCTTTGAATCATCTTCAGTTCTCGTCATCAATATTTTTATAGTTTTTAGAGTATAAGTCTTTTACCTTTTTGGTTAAATTTATTGCTAGGGATTTTATTTTTTTGAGATTTTAAACAGGATTGTTTTTGACTTTCTCTTTCTGATATTTCATTATTAGTATGTAGAAATGCAACAGATTTCTGTATATTAATCTTGTATCCTGCTATCTTGCTGAATTCATTTATTAGTTCTAATAGTTTTGGGGTGGAGACTTTAGGGTTCTCCATATAACATATCATGTCATCTGCAAATAGTGATAGTTTTACCTCTTCACTTCCAATTTGGATACCTTTTATTTCTTTTTCTTGTCTGATTGCTGTGGGTAGGACTTCCAATACTAGGTTAAATAGAAACAGTGAGAGTGGGCATACTTGTTCCTGAACTTAGCAAGAAGGGTTTTAGCTTATCATTGTTGAGTATTACGTTGGCTGTGGGTCTGTCATAAATGGCCTTTATTATGTTGAGGTATGTTCCCTGTATACCCACTTTGATGAGTTTTTATCATGAATGGATGTTAAATTTTGTGAAATGTGTTTTTTGTGTCTGTTGAGATGGTCATGGGATTTTTATCCTTCCTTTTGTTAATGTAGTGTATCACATTGATTGATCTGTGAATGTAGAACCATCCTTGTGACCCTGGAATAAATCCAGCTTGATCATGGTATATGATCCTTTTTATGTATTGTTGGATCCAGTTTGATAATACTTTGTTGAGAATTTTTGCATCTATATTCATCAAAGATATTGGCCTGTAATTTTCTTTATTTGTAGTGTCTTTGTCTGGTTTTGGTATCAGTGTAATGGTGACCTTGTAGAATGAATTTGGGAGTGCTCCAGTCTCTTCAATTTTTTGGAATAGTTTGAGAAAGATAGGTATTTGTTCTCCTTTGTATGTTTGGTGGAATTTCCCTGTGAAGCCATCCAGTCCTGGACTTCTGTTTGCTGGGAGTATTTTTATTACAAATTCAATTTCACTTCTAGTGATTGCTCTGTTCAAGTTGTTTCTTCTTGATTCAGTCTTGGCAGGCTGTATATTTCAAGAAATTTGTCTGTTTCTTCTAGGTTGTCCAATTTGTTGGCATATGACTGTTCATAGTATTCTCTTATGATTTTTTTTTTTTTTTTTTTTTTTTTTTTTTTTGCGGTACGCGGGCCTCTCACTGGTGTGGCCTCTCCCGCTGCGGAGCACAGACTCCAGACGCGCAGGCTCAGCGGCCATGGCTCACGGGCCCAGCCGCTCCGCGGCATGTGGGATCTTCCCGGACTGGGGCACGATCCCGTGTCCCCTGCATCGGCAGACGGACTCTCAACCACTGCGCCACCAGGGAAGTCCTCTCTTATGATTTTTTATATCTCTGTGGTATCAGTTGTTATTTCTCCTCTTTCATTTCTTATTTTGTTTATTCAACATTTTTTAAAATCATGAAATTAAACAAAAAAGCTCTAAATACCCAGCTTATCTTGAAAAATCAGGTCATTTGGTTTTCCTGGCTCACTTTCCTTCATGGCAGCAATTGGCTAGAGTGGAGTTATGACTGCCCCCTTTAGATAAGGTGGGGTTCTTACTTCTGTCACTCTCTGTTGTATTGTTTTCCTGGCTGTGAAGATGAGTGTTTATTGCCATGCATGTGCTATAGTTTTTCTTATAATAGAAGAATATGACTCTATGTCTGTGTGTCTATCAAAAGTGAAAAGACTGTGTTTCAGCCTTTAGCCTATGGACAGCAGAAAACAGCGCTATACTATTGATCCCAAATCCAAGTGGGCATAATGAGTCACGTGGACAGAGGCAGAAGGAAGTCTTAACAGAAAAACTCTTTGGGAGTTTTTCATGCCACATGAGATTTGTTGGAGGAGTCAGAGTTCTGAGCTTTAAAACCAAGGAAATACCCCTGCAGTTTTCACACATGCACTCAGTGTATTAAGTCACCCCTTACATATGTGCAGTATTTCCCACTCTAACTCCTAAAGGCTTCAAGCTGAAAAAAACCTTACTCTCACAAACACCCTTCCTTAATTTTGTCTTAAATTGATGCTGAGGATGGCAATTTAGGAATTATTTTGAAAATTTTAATTGGATTTACATTAATTACCTGACATTTCTACTTTTAGAAATTTATGAACCTTCTCACACACAAAATAGCTAGAATGTATATTCTAGGATGTTCACGGAAACATCAAGGTGTAATGGAGGAAACAAAGGAAACCACCTTGATGTTCATAATAGAAAGCTAGATTCAATAAATTATGGTATATACAAAGAATGGAATACTATACCACCATTAAAAAGAATGAGAGAGACCTTCAAGATGGCGGAGGAGTAAGACGTGCAGATCACCTGCCTCCCCACAAATACATCAGAAATACATCTACATGTGGAACAACTCCCACAGAACACCTACTGAACACTGGCAGAAGACCTCAGACTTCCCAAAAGATATATATTTTTTTTCCCTTTTTCTCTTTTTGTGAGTGTGTATGCTTCTTTGTATGATTTTGTCTGTATAGCTTTGTTTTACCATTTGTCCTAGGGTTCTGTCTGTCTGTTTTTGTTTTTCTTTTTTTTTTTCTTAGTATAGTTTTTAGCACTTGTTATCATTGGTGGATTTGTTTTCTGATTTAGTTGCTCTCTTCTTTCTTCCATTTTTTTCTTTTTTTGAAATTTTTTTATTTTTAATATATTTTTTTATTTTAATAACTTTATTTCATTTTATTTTATTTTATTTTATTTTCTCTTTCTTTTTTCTCCCTTTTCTTCTGAGCCATGTGGCTGACAGGGTCTTGGTGCTCCGACCAGGTGTCAGGCCTGTGCCTCTGAGGTGGGAGAGCCAAGTTCAGGACATTGGTCCACCAGAGACCTCCTGGCTCCACGTAATATCAAATGGCGAAAGCTCTCCCAGAGTTCTCCATCTCAATGCTAAGACCCAGCTCCACTCAATGACCAGCAAGCTACAGTGCTGGACACCCTATGCCAAACAACTAGCAAGACAGGAACACAACCCCACCCATTAGCAGAGAGGCTGCCTAAAATCATAGTAAGGTCACAGACACCCCAAAACACACCACCGGACGTGGTCCTGACCATCAGAAAGACAAGATCAAGCCTCATCCACCAGAACACAGGCACCAGTCCCCTCCACCAGGAAGCCTACACAACCCATTGAACCAACCTTAGCCACTGGGAGCAGACACCAAAAACAACGGCAACTATGAACCTGCAGCCTGTGAAAAGGAGACCCCAAACACAGTAAATTAAGCAAAATGAGAAGAAACACACAGAAGATGAAGGAGCAATGTAAAAACCCACCAGACTAAACAAATGAAGAGGAAATAGGCAGTCTACCTGAAAAAGAATCCAGAGTAATGATAGTAAAGATCCAAAATCTTGGAAATAGAATGGAGAAAATACAATAAACGTTTAACAAGGACCTAGAAGAACTAAAGAGCAAACAAACAATGATGAACAACACAATAAATGAAATTAAAAATTCTCTAGAAGGAGTCAATGCTAGAATAACTGAGGCAGAAGAATGGATAAGTGACCTGGAAGATAAAATAGTGGAAAGGGATTTCCCTGGTGGTGCCGTGGTTGGGAATCCACCTGCCAATGCAGGGGACACGGGTTCAAGCCATGGTCTGGGAGGATCCCACATGCTGCGGAGCAGCTGGGCCCATGCACCACTACTACTGAGCCCGTGCACCACAAAAGAGAGTAGCCCCTGCTCGCCACAACTGGAGAGAGCCTGCGCGAAGCAATGAAGCCCCAACACAGCCAAAAATAAATAAATTTATTTTTTTTAAAAATAGTGGAAATAACTACGACAGAGCAGAATAAAGAAAAAAGAATGAAAAGAATTGAGGACAGTCTCAGAGACCTCTGGGACAACATTAAACACACTAACATTCGAATTATAGGGGTCACAGAAGAAGAAGAGAAAAAGAAAGGGACTGAGAAAATATTTGAACAGATTATAGTTGAAAACTTCCCTAATATGGGAAAGGAAATAGTCAGTCAAGTCTGGGAAGCCCAGAGAGTCCCACACAGGATAAATCCAAGGAGAAACATGCCAAGAAACATATTAATGAAGCTATCAAAAATTAAATACAAAGAAAAAATATTAAAAGCAGCAAGGGAAAAACAACAAATAACATACAAGGGAATCTCCATAAGGTTAACAGCTGATCTTTCAGCAGAAACTCTGCAAGCCAGAAGGGAGTGGCAGGACATATTTAAAGTGATGAAAGGGAAAAACCTACAACTAAGATTACTCTACCCAGCGAGGATCTCATTCAGATTCAGTGAAGAAATTAAAACTTTACAGACAAGCAAAAGCTAAGAGAATTCAGCACCACCAAACCAGCTTCACAACAAATTCTAAAGGAACTTCTCTAGGAAACATAAGAGAAGGAAAAGACCTACAATAACAAACCCAAAACAATTAAGAAAATGGTAATAGGAACATACATATCAATAATTACCTTAAATGTAAATGGATTAAATGCTCCAACCAAAAGACACAGACTGGCTGAATGGATACAAAAACAAGACCCATATATATACTGTCTACAAGAGACCCACTTCAGACCTAGGGACACATACAGACTGAAAGTGAGGGGATGGAAAAAGATATTCCATGCAAATGGAAATCAAAAGAAAGCTGCAGTAGTGATTCTCATATCAGACAAAATAGACTTTAAAATAAAGATGATTACAAGAGACAAAGAAGGACACTACATAATGATCAAGGGGTCAATCCAAGAAGAAGACATAACAATTATAAATATTTATGCACCCAACATAGGAGCACCTCAATACATAAGGCAAATGCTAACAGCCATAAAAGGGGAAATCAACAGTACCACAATCATAATAGGGGACTTTAACACCCCACTTTCAACAATGGACAGATGATCCAAAATGAAAATAAATAAGGAAACACAAGCTTTAAGTGATACATTAAACAGGATGGACTTAATTGATATTTATAGGACATTCCATCCAAAAACAACAGAATACACTTTCTTCTCAAGTGCTCATGGGAAATCCTCCAGGATAGATCATATCTTGGGTCACAAATCAAGCCTTGGTAAATTTAAGAAAATTGAAATCATATCAAGTATCTTTTCCGACCACAGCACTATGAGACTAGATATCAATGACAGGAAAAAAATCTGTAAAAAATACAAAAACATGGAGGCTAAACAACACACTACTAAATAACCAAGAGATCACTGAAGAAATATAAAAATACCTAGAAACGAATGACAATGAAAGCATGACGACCCAAAACCTATGGAATGAAGCAAAAGCAGTTCTAAGAGGGAAGTTTATAGCAATACAATCCTACCTCAAGGAATAAAAAACATCTCAAGTAAACAACCTAACCTTACACCTAAAGCAATTAGAGAAAGAAGAACAAAAAGCCCCCAAAGTTAGCAGAAGGAAAGAAATCATAAAGATCAGATCAGAAATAAATGAAATAGAAACAAAGAAAACAATAGCAAAGGTCAATAAAACTAAAAGCTGGTTCTTTGAGAAGATAAACAAAATTGATAAGCCATTAGCCAGACTCATCAAGAAAAAAAGGGAGAAGACTCAAATCAATAGAATTAGAAATGAAAAAGGAGAAGTAACAACTGACACTGCAGAAATACAAAGGACCATGAGAGATTACTACAAGCAACTATATGCCAATAAAATGGACAACCACGAAGAAATGGACAAATTCTAAGAAAAACACAACCTTCTGAGACTGAACCAGGAAGAAATAGAAAATATAAACAGACCAATCACAAGCACTGAAATTGAGACAGTGATTAAAAATCTTCCAAAAAACAAAAGCCCAGGACCAGATGGCTTCACAGGCAAATTCTATCAAACATTTAGAGAAGATCTAACACCTATTCTTCTCAAACTCTTCCAAAATATAGCAGAAGGAGGAACACTCCCAAACTCATTCTACGATGTCACCATCACCCTGATACCAAAACCAGACAAAGATACTACAAAAAAAGAAAATTACAGACCAATATCTCTGATGAATATAGATGCAAAAATCCTCAACAAAATACTAGCAAACAGAATCCAAAAATACATTAAAAGGATCATACACCATGATCAAATGAGATTTATCCCAGGGATGCAAGGATTCTTCAATATATGCAAATCAATCAATGTGATACACCATATTAATGAATTGAAGAATAAAAACCATATGATCATCTCAACAGATACAGAAAAAGCTTTTGGCAAAATTCAACACTATTTATTGTAAAAAAAACTCTCCAGAAAGTGGGCATAGAGGGAACCTACTCAATATAATGAAGGCCATATATGACAAACCCACAGCAAACATCATTCTCAATGGTGAAAAACTGAAAACATTTCCTCTAAGATCAGGAACAACAGAAGGATGCCCACTCTCAACACTATTATTCAACATGGTTTTGGAAGTCCTAGCCACAGCAATCAGAGAAGAAAAAGAAATAAAAGAAATCCAAATCAGAAAAGAAGATGTAAAGATGTCACTGTTTGCAGATGACATGCTACTATGCATAGAGAATCCTAAAGACTCTACCAGAAAACTGCTAGAGCTAATCAATGAATTTGGTAAAGTAGCAGGATACAAAATTAATGCACAGAAATCTCTTGCATTCCTATACACTAATGATGAAAAATCTGAAAAAGAAATTAAGGAAACACTCCCATTTACCATTGCAACAAAAAGAATAAAATACCTAGGAATAAACCTACCTAAGAAGACAAAAGACCTCTATGCAGAAAATTATAAGACACTGATGAAAGTAATTAAAGGTGATACAAACAGATGGAGAGATATACCATGTTCTTGGATTGGAAGAATCAACATTGTGGAAATGACTATACTACCTAAAGCAATCTACTGATTCAGTGCAATCCCTGTCAAACTACCAATGGCATTTTTCACAGAAGTAGAACAAAAAATTTCACAATTTGTATGGAAACACAAAAGACCCTGAATAACCAAAGCAATTTTGAGAAAGAAAAATGGAGCTGGAGGAATCAGGCTCCCGGACTTCAGACTACTACAAAGCTACAGTAATCAAGACAGTATGGTACTGGCACAAAAACAGAAATATAGATCAATGGAAGAGGATAGAAAGGCCGGAGATAAACCCACACACATATGGTCACCATATTTTTGATAAAATATACAAAATGAATATACAGTGGAGAAAAGACAGCCTCTTCAATAAGTGGTGCTGGGAAAACTGGACAGCTACATGTAAAAGAATGAAATTAGAACACTTCCTAACACCACACATAAAAATAAACTCAAAATGGATTGAAGACCTAAATATAAGGCCAGACAGTATAAAACTCTCAGAGGAAAACATAGGCAGAACACTCTATGACATAAATCACAGCAAGATCCTTTTTGACCCACCTCCTAGAGAAATGGAAATAAAAACAAAAATAAACAAATGGGACCTAATGAAAATTAAAAGCTTTTGCACTGCAAAGGAGAACATAAATAAGATGAAAAGACAAACCTCAGAATGGGAGAAAATATTTGCAAATGAAGCAACTGACAAAGGATAAATTTCCAAGATTTACAAGCAGCTCATACAGCTCAATATCAAAAAAACAAACAACCCAATCCAAAAATGGGCAGAAGACCTAAATAGACATTTCTCCAAAGAAGATATACAGATTGCCATCAAACACATGAAAGGATGCTCAACATCACTAACCATTAGAGAAATGCAAATCAAAACTACAATGAGGTATCACCTTGCACCTGTCAGAATGGCCATCATCAAAAAATCTACAAGCAATAAATGCTGGACAGGGTGTGGAGAAAAGGGAACCCGCTTGCACTGTTGGTGGGAATGTAAATTGCTACAGCCACTATGGAGAACAGTATGGAGGTTCCTTAAAAAACTAAAAATAGAGCTACCATATGACCCAGAAATCCCACTACTGGGCATATACCCTGAGCAAACCATAATTCAAAAAGCAACCTAAGTGTCCATCGACAGATGAATGGATAAAGAAGATGTGGCACATATATACAATGGAATATTACTCGGCCATAAAAAGAAATGAAATTGAGTTATTTGTAGTGAGGTGGATGGACCTAGAGTCTGTCATACAGAGTGAAGTAAGTCAAAAAGAGAAAAACAAATAGTGTATGCTAACACATATATATGGAATCTAAAAAAAAAAAAAAAAGGTTCTGAAGAACCTAGGGGCAGGACAGGAATAAAGACACAGACGTAGAGAATGGACTTGAGGACACAGGGAGTGGGAAGGGTAAGCTGGGACGAAGTGAGAGAGTGGCATGGACATATATACACTACCAAATGTAAAATAGATAACTAGTGGGAAGCAGCCGCATATCACAGGGAGATCAGCTTGGTGCTTTGTGTCCACGTAGAGGGATGGGACAGGGAGGGTGGGAGGGAGATGCAAGAAGGAGGAGATATGGGGATATATGTATATGTATAGCTGATTCACGTTGTTATAAAGCAGAAACTAACACACCATTGTAAAGCAATTATACTCCAATAAAGATGTTAAAAAAATAAAGTAAAAAGAATGAGAGTGCTCTATTTGAATGTATTCAGAAATGTCTCTGAAATATTTATAAAGCTAAGGACAGAACAATGTATGTATTATATGCTTGTGTGTGTGTAAAAAGAGAAAATATGTATGTATACGTATACATTAGTCTAGAAGGATATGTGAGACACTAGTATACCATTTGCCTCTGGGGAGGAGAACTGGGTCATTGGGGCTAGGGTGGGAGTGAGATGTACTTTTCACTATGCATCCTTGTATCTTTTTTGATTTTATATCATGTGTTTGTATTATCTATTCAAAATAATAATTTTTAAAAAATTAAATATATAAATGCCAAGTTCTAACACCCTTAACTCATACTATTATAATGACAAGCATATTAACTCAGAGGTTAGACTCAGGAATGCTTCATAATATAAGCACAAAGTCATAATATAAGTCACAAAGTCATCTTACCTTCTGTTACCCAAGTTCTAGTTCATTTGTTGTTGGAAATCTCAGAATGCATTATCCCCTTCTAAAAATAGTATTCTAGATAGTATTTGGGTTTCCTGGCTCTGCCAAAGTCCAGAGAACTCAGAATGCAGCTGAACTCCAGGCCTGGCAACCTGGGTCACCATCTCCAATACTGGGGGGAAACCAATCCTGGCTCCTTCTCTGGAGACCAGAGTCCACTTCTGCTGCAGCCCTACCTGCAGGACTTTCCCTCTCCCCCAACCAGAAGGCAAGGGGACTGGGCTTGGATATGAACTGGCTAAGAGTATGTGTGAGTGTGTGTGTGTGCGTGTGCGTGTGTGTGTATTGTGGTTGTTGTTTAGTAACATTCATGGTTCAAATCCCAGTGTCACCTATTAGCTTTATATAATTTTGGACCCGTTACTTAACCTCTCTGAGACTTAGTTCCCTTACCTATTTATTAGGTACAGATAATAATAGTATCTTTCTCATAGGGTTAAATGATGAATCCACGTAAAGTATTTAAAACAGTGCTGAGCACACAGTCAGTGCTCAATAATTTTTTGGTTTATTTGTCTTCTAGACTTTGTAATATTTTATCTCTTTACATTAAAAAGAAAAAAAAAGATCAGAAGCAAAATGGCCAAAAACAAAGTCTGCAAGTTCTCTTTATACCCATTCCTCATCCTGTTCTCCGCCCTCCCTTCCCAGAGGTAACCACTATTCTGTAGTTTGTGTGTCCTCAATAAATGTAGGGCACCCTTTCCATGGGGTTATGTTTGCAGGAAGACAACCCATTCACAGGTGTTCTACCCGTGCGCACTCTTTCCTCAATCAGGTGGTGAGCTATGCCCCATTCACACTCTTCCCCTCACTGGTCCCGAGTGCCTTGCTGGAGCAGGCCTATGCTGTACAAATGGACTTCAACCTGCTGGTGGATGCTGTCAGCCAGAACGCTGCCTTTCTGGAGCAAACTCTCTCCAGGTACAGGGCAGTGGGGCTTCGGGGGCTGTGAGGTGCTAGAACCAAGAGATTGGAAGACTGGGGAGTCATGAGCTATTACTCAGGCAGGTGACTTGGTGGGGTGGGGGACAGGTACTCCCCAGGAGAAACAAACATTTGTAGAATAGAAGTTAGGAGACTGGCTTCTAACCCTGGCTCTACCACTTATTTATATGGCCTCAAGCAAGTTCCTCTCTTTCTCTGGGCCTCAATTTCTTCATCTGTAAAATGGGAGGTTGGCCTAAATCTAAGGTCCCTTCCAACACTGACATTCTGTGATTCTCTGACCCTTGACCCCCCTGCTTTGAAGACTGAAATTTCCATTTGTAATTAGGGAGAGTCAACCTAGTTTGAGAGAAAACAGAGGGCAGGAGGGGTTATGGGTTTAAAGTCAGATTTCCTACTTCTCTTAAGCAGTGACCCTTTCTTGTCACTTCAGGCCTCTTATCTCTGGGTGGGACGGGGTGCAGACTGGGCCACACCCAGTTCACGAGGATACAGAACCCCTGAAATGACTCACTCTATCCCCCCCCTCTCTGATCTTTTGATCTTTTTTCCCCTTGAGGCCCTGGAGCAAGGGAAATTTCTTTATTTTAGAATTAAGTTAGAATTAAATATATATATGTGTGTGTGTGTGTGTGTATATATATATATGATTGCATGTCTCATTAATTTTTCAAAATCTTTTTTTAAAAAAATATTTATTTATTTGGCTGCACTGGGTCTTCGTTGCGGCATGCGGGATCCAGTTCCCCAACCAGGGATCGAACCCGGGCCCCCTGCATTGGGAGCTCGGAGTCTCAACCGCTGGCCCACCAGCGAAGTCCCCACAAAATCTTTTAAAAATGTGCACATTGGTGTGAGGGTGAAAACGAGAAGGGTTCATAATGGTAAGAAGTTTGGAAACCTTGACTTGGAGCTAAAAACCCACTGAGTCCTGAATGTACAAACCTTTCCACCACCTTTTCTTCAGATCTTTCTCGGGATGGGCCCAGCTTTTGTACCTGTGATTCTAGATTGTGGGAAATATGAGCAGCCTGATATATGACCTTTATCCTAAAGCTGCATTTATGTGTGAGACCTTCCCTGCAGCCCATCTCTGCAACCCCTGTCTTCCCTATTACCCTCTCCTCTGAAATACATACAAACCCTAGCTTGTAAGGGTGAAAAGGCCCAGGGTCACATGAGCTAGAATAGCAGCCTAGGAGAGTCCCAGCTTAGGGACTCTCCTCTTCACCAAGGGCTGCGGAACCCCATGAGAGCTGGCTGGAGAGAGAGGAACTTCAGGGCAGGCCTGAGCTACATGGGCTCAGTGGGGTCCCTGTAACAAGGTGAGCCTGAGAGTTAGGCTTGAGCAGGCATGCAGAGACCACCCTGAATCTTGAGAGGCAACAAGTTAGTTACCTGTGGGTGTTTCTTCCTAAGGCTCCAGAAAACCATACTGGCTGGGTCCTACCTCATGCCACATGTCACAGTAGCACACTGGGCCATGATGATGAGCTAGCAGAGACATGGTCCCCATCCTCATGTGGTTTACAGTCAAATAGGAGAGACAATACTAGTCATCACACAAATAAAATGGAAAATTACAACTGCAATCAGTGCTATAAAGGAGAGGTCCACAGTGCTATGAGAGTGTACACCAGGGGGATCTGACCCAGGTAGGGAAGGCTTCCTTGAGGAAATCACATCATATAAGGACTGGTTGAAGAAAACAATTAGGATATTTAGCTTGAGTCAGAAAAACCTTTTGGGGCACAGGGCATAACTGCTGTCTTCTAATCTCTGAGTGCTGCCATGGAAGAGGTGGAAAAGACTTGTCCTGGGAGGTCCCAGAACATAGGGGAAGCTACGGAGAACTAGAAAGCTTACCAACTACACAATGGTCATATCGTATGCCAGTTTTGAATTCTTCTTGGGAGCACACACTATGTTCAATTCTGTACATGTAATATCTCATTTACTCTTCACTACAACTCTCTGTTATAAATATAATTATATTCCTCTTCATTTTACAGATGACCAAACTGAAGCATAGAGGTGATATGATTGAGGTTGCCCAATAGTGAGTGGTAGAGCTGGGATTTGAACCCAAGTCATCTGGCTCTAAAGCTGGGTTCTAAACCACTGTTCTCTACAGGGTTGGTGTGGGTGTTCAATTTTGAGCCAATAGACCCAGAGAGGATTCAGGAGACAATGGAAATCCTTGACCTTTAATGTTTGATGTAGCCTAGAAAATACTCTTTCCTCTTTCAGCACCATCAAAAGGGACAACTTTACTGCTCATCTCTTTGACATCCACAAGCAAGTCCTGAAAGAGGGCATTGCCCAGGTAACCATTCCCCATTTCACCCCAGTCTGGGACCTGCCCCTCCCATCTTGTTCTCTTTTTTTTTTTTTTTTAACCAGAAGAATTTGGCCTAGTCCCTGAGCTCATGGGAATCTGCCTCTCATTGGTCCCCACTGGGTTTATACATTAGTGGCCAATCCTGGAATGTCCCAAAGAATGATTCCACTGGGTTTGGGAGTGTTAGCTGGCACCTTTGCATAGAGTTCATGGTACCTGTCTGCTCTGTGGCTAGGCCCTCAGAGTCAGCCCCTGGGCAAATGTCCTCAGCCTTCAGTTTTCCCCACAGACGGTGTTCCTGGGCCTGAATCGCTCAGACTACATGTTCCAGCGCAACGCAGATGGCTCTGCAGCCCTGAAACAGATTGAAATCAACACCATCTCCGCCAGCTTTGGGGGCCTAGCCTCCCGGACCCCTGCTGTGCATCGGTGGGTCCCTTGGGCAATCCTGGGCACACTAGTGAGGTGTCAGTCTGATGAGCTGACTGTGGGATCTCCAATGCTGACTGTGCCTTCCTGGGCCTTGGGTCATGTGTTTCCACCTCGTAGCACAGTTTCCACTTGTAATTAAGTCTCGGTGTGTCATAAAAAGAAGGAACCTCAGGGTTCATCTGGTCCTGCCCCTTCATTGTACAAGTTAGTATTCCAGGCAGAAGGAACAGTATCTCTGAGGGTCCTGAGGTAAGAAAGAGGCCTGAAATGAGGTCAGAATCCAAGGCAGAGAGGGAACAGGGGCTTCCCTTCTGAGCGCTGGACCCTAGCAACATCCACTTCTAGTCAGTAGTGATGCTCCAGGTTGCTGTGATTCCAGATGGTCTGTAGCTGGATTCCAGACAGTACCTGGGGCTCAGGTAAAGGGGTTTCAGTTCATTGGGAGGCTTGTGTGGAGTGGAAACACAGGGTCTCAGGGCTCCTCTGGGCATGTACACCAGGGGCCAGGCTTAGGGCAGCCCAACACTTTCCAGCCTGAGGTGGATCCTACAAGAGCATGATGGTAGGATGCTTTTTAGTGCTCAGCTGACTCTCAAAGTGATGTTCCTATAATTGTCTATGAGTCACAGGCAGAAGGGTCTTCCGGGTCCATCCAGTTACTAAGTAGGCATCTCTCTTTCAACAGACATGTTCTCAATGTCCTGGGTAAGACCAAAGAAGCTGCCAAGATCCTCTCCAATAATCCCAGCAAGGGATTGGCCATGGGGATTGCCAAAGCCTGGGAACTCTACGGCTCAGCCAAGTAAGGGGAAGAAAAAGTGTCAGCAGAATCCTGCTTTAGATTCAGCATTCATGGATGCAGCAACTTCTTTGCCTGACATCATTAGGAAATCATGAGGGAATTTTTCTTGAGATAGAAGCTTACTCTTTGAAGTACCAAAATTATTTTAATGGAGTTTTGGGCTTCCTTCTTAAATAAGAGATGCTGATAATAATTTAATCTTTTCTCATTGGCTACAGGTGATGGTTATGACAGTCAGTGATTGCATCTTGATGTAATGCAGGGGTGCTACCTGGAGTGAGAGAGGCATGTGAAGTTGTTTGCCTGCACTAATGGCCCCAGTTATTAGGCTTTATGCTCTTATTCTGTTTTTCATAGTTTTTCTGTCTGTTTTCCTACTAACAGCTCTTCTTACTGCTGTCACTTTGCTTAAATTTAGAATCTCCACTGCCATCCTTATACCTCCTTTTTGATTTGTAGTTTGGGAAAGCAAATGATCTGTTATATTTGTGTCTAATGAGTGTGAGGGCCTTTTTGATGAGTAAATGCATAAACTTTGATTTAGGGATTTTATAGTATCTGTTCAGAGGCATTTTTTTGCTTCCTTCCTATTTCTCAACCATGTTCCAGATGTGTAAAGATGCTAGATGTTCCAGATATGACTTCTGGATAAGTGAGCGGCCACTGTACTAACAGTTATTGCTATGTTAATATAGCATTAATAGTTTACCCTTAATGAGCATCTACTAGTGCCACACTTTGTGCTAAGCTCTTCACATACAGGATCTCATTGAATCCTAAATTCAAACACTCTGAGGTAGATATTATTCATCTCCCCCATTTTAAAGATGAGGAAACTGAGATTCAGAGAGGTGAAGTGCATTGTTCAAGGTCAAGTAGTGAGTTGGTGGTAGAGCCCAGAGTCCATCTCCCTCTAGAACCTGCATTCTTAATCACTTTATTGCCTCCAAGAGAGCCTCTCTGGGCTTATTAAGCCTCACTAAGACTCAAGAAACCTCAGACTCTGAGCATTTGGAAGTCATCAGACAAATATTTTTTCAAGTAGAACTCTTGGCTAGGTTGTATTTTAAGAGTGAAGCCAGGAGATGGGTCAGCTAGGGAACCTGCTGATAGGCGAATGCTGCAGAGGGTTTCTCTAGCCAGGCTGTGAATAACATGGAGAGAAAAGACTTGTGTGCTCAGAATTAGGCACTGGTAGGTAGGAGCTATGGGGTCCCTGAGCCAGGAGTGTATTCCCTCATTTTGAGAGTCAAATAGGCACTTCTGCTGACCCAAATATGACCTTTGCTAAAGTCTGTTCTTTTCCCTGAACATCAGTTTCCGAACTTGTAAAATGGGAGTAATAATAATACCTAAAAGGGTGGTAGTAAGAATTAAATGAAAACATAGATTTGAAAAATGCTTTTAAAAATTCAGTGAGGGTCATTATATGGTACTCTCAATAATAACGATAATGATAGTAATAATTACTACCATTTAAAGAGTTTTGTTTTACAGAAGACCAAACGGAGGGCTCAGAGAGGTTGAATAACTTGCCCAAAGTCACACAGCTAGTAAGTTTAGAATTCACGTTTATCTGCCCCTAAAGCCTGTGTTCTCTCTACTACACTGTTCTTCTGAAAGGAATGGTCCCATAGTATAGACTGAAAAACTGAGGTGCGAGCATTTGTAGAACAGATGAATTTTCATCAATTATCTCATACATTTTAAAAGAATTTTAAAAAATTAAGCCAGGAAAATGATTTCAATTTAGACATTTATTCAAACTCTTTCAAAATATAGTGTCTGTGGTTAGAATGAGTAGGGATAAGAAAAGGGGATTCTTGATATAAAAGGTTGGGAACTATGATTTATTTAACACCCTTATCTTATACATGGGGAAATCAGGGCCCAAGGAAAGGAACTGACTTACCCAAGGGTATACCATAGATCACTGGCAAAGCCAGCATTGGGACTCTGGAGTCCTCATTCCCAGTCAGCATGCTGCTGCTACTTCACCTCCCTTAGCTGATAACTTTCCTAGACCTGCTGTCAAGAGACTGCTCAGAATTAAAGGCAGGAGGAGGTAGAATATGCTTTCCGAGTCTGAGTCCGATTATTTGGCAGGAGGCTTCATTAACCAGAGCATGCAGTTCCACTTTAAACTACAGCCTCTCCTCCACCTTTTCTTGGAGGTGGGCCAGCCTGGGCCAAGTGCCACCTCCCACTCATGAGCAGAGCAGATCAGGCTACAAAGTAAAGAGCAAGGTCATTGGCCCTCGGGACTCTCTCAGGGCAAGATGGCTTGTGAGATCTCAGGCAGGCCAGGAGAAGGGGCATACTAGGACCTGTGTTTTAGTTAAGTGGAAAGGAGTCAGGCAGAGTGTAGTCCAAGAGGTTCAGCTGAGGGAGGGAGAAGCAAAGATAGACAAGAGGCCAAGTATGGGAGGTCAGGAATCCACACTTAAAATCCTAAGCCAAGTCTGCCCACCCAAGAGCTCAGCAAGAAGCCTTGGGCACAGAGCAATACAGCTACAGCAAAAATGGAGTTTGGTACTGCTGAGCAGTGACACTAAGAGAGTCTGGTGGGAGACACCTGGACCTGTTCTTGATAACTGAAAACAGCTTGGTCGGTAGCCAAACAGACAATTCTTTGACATTAGCATTTCCCTGAGTCCTCGAGCTCTTGCTCCTTTAAGAAACATGTGGATAAGCAGAAAGGAAGAGGCCAGGTAAGCCCCAGTGATCCCATTAATACGGTGGGACCAAACGTGGCCCTGTGTACCTCACAGAAATGTTGGGAGGCCCCAGGAGATAATGCCTTATTCATAGTTTTCTCTATAGTGTTTCTGTTGGATTCCATTGAGGATTCCATTGAGCTATTCTTTTTTTTTTCTTTTTGAAAAAATCACACACTCTTTTATTATATGATTCACAATCTAGCAATAGGGTCATTATCCCCTAACTCCCAGCATTGTTCTTTTACAAAATATTCTTCAGTACTCTCACGTCTTTATTCTTCCAGAAGAACTTGGAATCATTATGTTAAATTCTAAGAAAAAGTCCTCTTGGGTTTTTGAGATGGTTTTAAATCTAAATTTTAATTTGCACAGAAGATTGACATCATTACAATATTTCATCTACCTACTGGAGAAGGGGCAGAGACATGTCCATTTTTTCAAGTTTTCTATATTCAGGAAATAATGTGTTGTAGCCTCAGGTGTCTATCCTGAGGCAGTCCTGAGTAGAGAGAATATCTACTCTTTCAGGGAAGCCGTGTTCTCATTCTCACTTCTGAGGGGGTGGGATGAAGGGAAGACAAGATTTGTAGCCACCTTGGGCCACCTGTGCTCTTTCCCCAGTGCTCGGGTGCTACTGATTGCCCAAGAGAAGGAAAGGAATATATTTGACCAGCGTGCCATAGAGAATGAGCTACTGGCCAGGTAAGTAAAGGAGGGGAGACCTCCAGATGTAGCCCCAGGACTGGGGAGAGCCACTCAGAACAGAGCATCCACTCTGAGCCTTGCCCATCTTTCCCAGGAATATCCATGTAATCCGGCGAAAGTTTGAAGATGTCTCTGAAAAGGGGTCTCTAGACCAGGACCGAAGACTGTTTATGTAAGTGTCCAGGGAGCATTCCCCAAGGATCCAATAGAGGGCTGATTTAGGAAACTCATCCTGCTGCCCACTTCCCCTAAATAATCCATTCTTCTGGGAGATGTGATGGCTTGCTTCCTTCTCTCTGAACTTTAGGGTGAACTCTGAAAATATCCCACCATCCCAGGAAATTTTGGACAAGCCAAGTTCTGCTTCTAACGGGTTGTATCAGAACTATTGAGATTCTGGATAACCTTGGTTTTCATATGCCTCTGGGCTCCCAAAAGTTTTCTTGGCCTTCTTGGCTAGTCAAGTCAGACCTGGGCAGTTGGGTTGGGCAGTCAAGGAGGAAGAGGAGTAGCCAGCTCATTCTTTGATTGGTCTGGGAGTTGCTCTCTGAGGTCTTATGCAAGATCTCAAAGGGCCTGGATTTGTGTTCCAAGCCAGGCCCTGTGCTTCCCTTCAGGGGCCACCACCAAGTGACTTCAGTATCACATATTTGGGTAGCATTGCTTACAGCACACATATTTAGACCTGGAAATGTGTGGTTCTTAAAATTAAGAACCTCCTGGCATTTCACAATACCACTTACTATTTTCAAAGTGCGCTTCTATCTTAACAAAACAAAGTCATTAATTTACTTTCCAGATAAATCAAACAATATCAAATAAATCAAAGAAAAGGGGAAGAAGTTCAAAAAGACAGTATGTGGCTTAACTAGATTCATATTCTGCATCTCCCCACCCTCACCCCCTACCATTTAAAAAAGTCAGCTACTTTAAGCAGTGTAAATACAAGTGTGTTTTGCCAGCAGTATGATTATATATAGCAATATGATTCTGCTGCTCAGTAATTTTGAGCCCACTTTTTAAAAATTTACCTCATTTGATTCTGGTTGCCTTCGGCCTTACTAGAATGACTCTAGATCTGGAATACTAGAAGGCATTCCCCACTGCATACCTCCATTTTTTAGTGGAAGCATTGATGGTGTGTGGGCGTCTACTTTCATACTTCCAATGAATCCCTGTTCAGGCTACCCCTGTGCAATGACTTTCAAAGAAAGAAGCCAAATGCATTTTGATGCACCCTGAAATAGATTGAACCACTGAATACATCAGTTTTATCTTATTTTTATTTTTTATCTCTTATACATTTATTTATTTTATTTTATTTATTTTTGGCTGTGTTGGGTCTTCGTTACTGCACGCGGGCTTTCTCTAGTTGGGGCGAGTGGGGGCTACTCTTCGTTGCGGTGTGGGGGCTTCTCATTGTGGTGGCTTCTCTTGTTGCGGAGCACGGGCTCTAGGCACACGGGCTTCAGTAGTTGTGGCTCGTGGGCTCTAGAGCGCAGGCTCAGTAGTTGTGGCGCACAGGCTTAGTTGCTCCACGGCATGTGAGATCTTCCTGGACCAGCGCTCGAACCCATGTCCCCTGCATTGGCAGGCAGATTCTCAACCACTGCGCCACTAAGGAAGTCCCTGAACACATCAGTTTTAATTTAACACAACAGCTTTCTCCATCCTGTGTTCTAGGGACGACCAGGAAGTTGCTGTGGTTTACTTCCGGGATGGCTACATGCCAAGTCATTACAGTCTACAGGTTGGTACTTTCTGTTAGACCATTCTTTGCCTCTGGGACCTACCATCGTTCTTCAGAGATTGAACTCAGGTGTCAGAACAACCTAGGTTATTTCCTGAGCTCTGGCTTCAGTTCTTCCTGAGGGAACTTGCTGCTGGAACTTCCTGTCCTCCCACAAGCTTTTTGCTACCTCTCACCCTCTACACACAATCTTCTAGAATCTGAATCCTCAGGAAACCACAATGCACCAGCCATTCACACTGTTTGTAGGGATATGCTGGTAAATGTGTAACAATCTTTCTGTGGAGACAAGCCCCTATTTGTAGCATTTTCTGATTTCTAGGTTGCAAATACTCCCATCCTGGCCAGTTTCAAAGCTACCCATCTTA
Organism: Phocoena phocoena; assembly: GCF_963924675.1. Classification (NCBI taxonomy): domain Eukaryota; kingdom Metazoa; phylum Chordata; class Mammalia; order Artiodactyla; family Phocoenidae; genus Phocoena; species Phocoena phocoena. The sequence continues at coordinate 63,779,831 of NC_089233.1, read as the reverse complement.
ACATCTCTGAACAGAGCTGGGAAGAGATGGATTCAGTCAGCTCTCACTAGCCAATGCAAACCAGTGCCACTACACCACTGACCATTTCCTTCTTGCCAACTCTTACTTCTCTTTTATCTGCATCAGAAAGTTTTTATCTGCTGTCCATTCATGTTAATGACAGTAATGATAATATCACCTTAGCTTGCTATCCTACCAGGTAGTTTCAAAATTACATTCCACATCCACTATTTCATTTAATCCTTATAACCACTCTGTGAGGTGCGTAATTATCCCCATTATATAGATGGAGAAACTAAGGTTTGAGAGATGCAGGTGCTTATCTAAGGTCCCACAGAGAGCTCCCAAACTTTCTGACTCTCAGTCCAGTGGCTTTCCTAGTATATCATTCTCCTCCCCCTGCCCCTAATCCACAGCATGGAGAAGCTAAGAAGCCCTACTTTCAGTTGGGAGAAAGTAAAGGAGAAAATAAGTTAGAAAATACCATAAGCAGTAGTCTAGGGGTCATGAGCATTTGGCTCTACCTCTGTGTGACCAGGGGCAGGTTCCTGACCCTTTCTGGGCTCAGTTTCTGTAAGGTGAGGAACTATACTAGAAAATTGAGGGAGCTCCTTCCAGATTGATAATCCTTTGAATGTAAGATCCTCCCTAAGGCCCAGCTGTATAGGGATCTGCCTCTTGTCTCCTTTTCAACCTCATTGCATGCCATCCCGCCACCTCACTCCCACCTTGCAGCCCCACAGGTTTGTCAATCCCACTGTCTATTGGGAAAATGTCCTGGTTCCAGGACAAGGGGTTTGGGGAAAGGGCCAAAGAAAACTTTATTGAGGTAACAAGGAGGGAAATTAGTGCATAAGGGGGAGAACATTTTTAGGGAACTGAGAAACTCAGACCAGTTTTAGACATGGAGGTGAATCTGCTAGGCTTAGTGAATTGCCAGGTGACCATGAGCAAGGCCCTGCTCATCTCTGAGTTTTGCTTTCCCTACTTCCCACAATGGGGTACTTTTCTGGGTTTTTCTCTGATATTCAGGGTACCTTTAACTCTACCCAGAACACTAGCCTAGTTGTTAGGTGGCTGGGGTTATTAGTGAAGACCAGGCAGAGATGCTGCAGGTGGACTGACTACATCAAAGAAAGGACAGCATGCGTGGGGGGTGAGAGTGGGATGGCGGGAGGGGGTGTTCCTCAGGCCATAGCCCTGATCCTGCTGTGGGCAGTTTGATGTGGTCTGGAGTCAAGGACAGACTGTCCCTCTAGTGCCTGAGAATGGGGACTAGAGCTGGGAGGCATGATCCTCTGCTGTTTTCCTGCCTCTCACACCCTAAACTCCTGGCCCACCAGACTACTCATCCTGCGATTACTCACCAGCAGGCCTTTGCTCATATTATTCTGTTAACCTTAATACCTCTTCCCTGTTGAGTCTCACCTGTCAGACTCTACCTGTCCACTCAATTTCACCTCATTAAACAACAATAACAAATATTTATTGAGCACCTACAAAGCTTCAGGCACTGTGTTAGACACTAGGGATACAACAGGAAATAAGACAGACAAGGGTCCTTATGGAGCTCACAGTTTGGTCAGGGAGATGGTCATCAGAAAGTAAACAAAAGTAGAAAAAATGGTTTTTTCTAGCTGGGGGAAACTCTTTGAAACAACAGGGTGGAAACACAGAGAATTATGGGGAAACCCACATTAAATAGGGTGGTTTGAGAAGATGACTTTGAGCCAAGATTTAAGGATGAGAGGGATCCAGCCATCCATCAGAAAAGCCAAAATGACAAGAATTCCAGGCAGAGGGAAATGCAGCAAATGCAAAGGCCCTGAGGTGGAAATGACATTTGTGTTTGAGGATTGACAAACCTGTGTGGCTGTAAGGTGGGAGTGAGGTGGAGGGATGGCATGGAATGAGGTTGAAAAGGAGACAAGAAGCAGATCCTTACAGGATCTTATAGGCCGTGGTAAGGAGTTTGTATTTTATCTGTAGTACAGTAGGAAGCTGAGCTCATAAACAAGTGTCCCACCCCTTTCAAACCTCTTCATCAACTGTTCTACACCTTTTCACCTTTTGTCATTTTCCCTTTTAATTATAGTCATGTGTCATTGTGCTAGACCATAAGCTCCATAAGGGCAAGAATCCTGCATAATAGGAGGGGCCGTACCTGCCTCACAAGGATGTTGCAATGACCCTGGGAGATAATGAATGTGAGGATACCTGACACCTGAAGGATGCTCATTAAAGGCCAGCCAAAGTAAAATAAAGTAGAATTCCTTTTGGTTTCTTCTCTCTGCAGAACTGGGGAGCACGGCTGCTGCTGGAGAGGTCATGTGCTGTCAAGTGCCCGGACATTGCCACGCAGCTGGCTGGGACTAAGAAGGTGCAACAGGAGCTGAGCAGATCAGGCATGCTGGAGGTGTTGCTCCCCGGCCAGCCTGAGGCCGTGGCCCGCCTCCGTGCCACCTTTGCTGGCCTCTACTCACTGGACATGGTGCGTGGACAGCCCGCTTCTCCCACCACAGGCCCCCTAGGTATCAGGGACCCAGAGCCCAATGTGTTGCAGAGGCTGGAACTGGCACTGGGCTGGACTTGGGTCAGTGATGCTCTGAGAAAACCCCTAGAGCCCTGGGAAGGAGGGCTGGAATCCATTGTAAGCTCCCACAGCAAAGGTGGAGATGGGGACGGTAACCAGGGGAAGGGGCTGAGGTAGACAGCAAGAATTGAGGAATATCTGTACCCGTTTTCCAGACCTCCTGCTGCTCCTGAACTGTTGCCCAAGAAAGCTTGTTGTCACTGTACTCACTGCTACAGGGGGCTTGCTGGGGTCATATCCAGATAGTAGCATCCAGCCTAAAGGGGCTTATGGCTCTTCCTCCTCCTGCTCTTCCTCTGATACTGCTCTACACAACCAGCAGGACCTTGGCTCCTGCCTCTTTGGCCCAAGACTGCTAGTGACTGCTTTCTTGCCTCCTGCCAGGGTGAAGAAGGGGACCAGGCTATCACTGAGGCCATTGCTGCCCCTAGCTGCTTCGTGCTAAAGCCCCAGAGAGAGGGTGGAGGTAGGTGGTTCCCCCTTTGCAGGGCTGCTCAGTGAAAGGGGGCCAGCAGGCTGTCACCAGTGCTGATCTGCACTTGCTATGGGCACGGTCCCAGGCTCTGGGGGATACAAGAGGAACTGACACATGTCCCCACCTTGGACAGTGTCCCAGGAGACCCTTTGGTCAAGTGCAGTGGAGCACAAGGGAATGTGTGAGGCGAACATGATAACCACTACACTGCAGAAATGCCCGTGCACAAGGGAATGTGATTAACCAGCACTGGAGGGTTTGGGCAAGTGTAGTCTGAGGTGCCTGAGGGTGAATTGTGGGGAAGCAGGATGGAGGCATATCAGGAGGTTGGATATCTTCCTGCTTAGTTTGAACTCCTTGAGGGCAGGGATCATGTCTGTCTCCTGACCCAGAGGAGATGGTTTTTGATCTTGGCCTTAAGGGTTAGGTACCAGTTTCCCAGGTGGAAAAGGGGGAAGAGTATTCCATACAGAAGAAGCAACCTCGGGCATAGGCACTGGTCCGTGAAAGTGTGATATGTTTGAAGATTAATGAGTAACTGGTCAGGCTGGAGTGCAGTGTGGGAGGTGAGAGAAGGCAGGGATTTGGGTTGGAAAAGATGGTTTGGGACCTGATTATAAAGGACGTTGAATATATGTAGGAAATTGGATTTTATCCTAAGGGTAGCGGGAAGCCATTAGAAAGTTTTAAGGAGGGAAGGGACACATGATTGATCTAGGATCCATGTTTCAGCCATGGTAGAGCGTGTCCTGGAATGTAGGGAGACACTGATGGCAGAGAGACCATAGAGGAGACGGGTATAGTTGTCCAGAGAGCAATGTAGAACGCTGGGCTAGGGCTTATGACAGTGTGTAGTACAAACTGAAGAGACATGTCCAAGTTCATGACAGGTAATGGAAAGAGAGGAGTTAAATGACTCAAGAATGCCTTTCACTTGATTGAGGGTAGGAAGTTCCAGGAGAAGCAGAGTCAGGCAGAAGTAATGAGTTCTGTTTGGACATGTTGAGTTTATTTTGGGAGCCCATGGGATATCTGTGATGTCTAGAGCAGGGAGCTTTAGTTAGAGATTTGGGAGTAAACAAGTTATAGGATATAGATGAAGCCTTGGAAGAGATCTCCCTGGAAAAAAAAGTATATACGTGGAGGAGAGAACACGGTGAAGGACTGATTCCTTGGAAACCCCAGTATTTAAGAGGGGCAGGAGCCAGTCAGGAAGGCTGAGAAGGAACAGCCATAAACAGATATGAAGAGAACCAGGGCAGGATGGTGTGGTGGAAGGTGTGTTCGCTTGTGTAAGAGCTCTCCTGTTAAGGTGACATTTCTTCCTTGGAAGCCAGGCCTGCCCTGGGTTCACTGAGCTGGTGTCAGGAACTGAGGTTCCTGACTTGCCCACGTGGCCCTAGAAGTGGGAGCATAGGGTGGAGAAGGTGGGGAGAGGGTCCAGGGTGACTGCTTAGTGGAATTGCAGGTAACAACCTATACGGGGAGGAGATGGTACAGGCCCTGGAGCGGCTGAAGGACAGTGAGGAGAGAGCCTCCTACATCCTCATGGAGAAGATAGAACCTGAACCTTTTGGGAATTGTCTACTACGACCTGGCAGCCCTGCCCGAGTGGTCCAATGCATTTCAGAGCTGGGCATCTTCGGGGTCTATGTCAGGTGAGCCAAGCAGTGTGTTTCCTTATCTAGTAAATGAGGCCAAGGATCCAAGATCTGCCCACCTCACAAGGCTATCAAATGAAGCCCAGATGAGAAGTGCTTTGAAACTATAAAGGAAATTCCAAGTAGTATCAAGATGGGTGAGAAAATAACCCTGGACTGGGAAACCCCAGGGAAGGAAAGAATTTGGGTCCAGTCCTAGGCCACTGGGGATTCTGGGAAAAGGTAGGATGGGCCAGCTAGAGGATACTCAGTGGCTTTGAAAAGCTGAGTGGCCCCTGGGTTTGGATTTGAGCACTAAAGAATCAGGAAGAGGAAGACTGGGGAATTTGTAAGGAACAGTTCCTGGTCCCTCATACCACTTCCTGCAAAATACTCACACCACGATCAGCGCAAGGAATTCCAGATCCTACCATGCTCCCCACCAGAGCCTGCCCTCTCTATTATCTTCCCCTCCAAGCACTCTCCTTACAGTATCTCTGCTGGCAAGTTCCTCCCCAGCCCCCCACCCCACCCCCACCACAGCCATCTTGAGAGGTAGGAAGGAAATTTACAGCTACAGAACATGAAATGTGAGCCTGGCATCATGCTAAGTGCTGTTCCTGCTTTATTCATTCCTCGTGACCATCTTGCAAAGTGAGAGGTATTATCCCTATTTTAAACTGAGGAAATTGATATTTAGAAAGGCTGAGTAACTTGCTCAAAGACACAGAGCTAATAATATCCAAGCTAGGAGGCAAACCCAAATCTGATTCAAAAATCCTAGCACCTTCTCAGGTGTAGTCAGTCACCCACGTACAGCTCAGCTGGGACGAGTGAAGGTCTTGGGTTTGAGGGCTGAGTCCAGGTGATGGAGTTGTGTGTCTCCTGCTCCCATTTCTATAGGCAGGGAAAGACACTTGTGATGAACAAGCACGTGGGACATCTGCTTCGAACCAAAGCCATCGAGCATGCTGATGGTGGTGTGGCAGCAGGAGTGGCAGTCCTAGACAACCCATACCCTGTGTGAGGACACAGCGAGGCCTGCCCAGACTTTACTCGAAAGACCTTCTATCCTTTGTACTTATCATTCCTCTCCTAGCCCTCCTGAGGGGCTGCCCTCCCCTTACCTTGGGAAGGTTGATCTCTTCTAGAGATTTCCAGGGTCTTCATGGAAGGGTCAGCTGGGTACCTTCCCCACAGCTTTCCCATCTGAGAACCAGAAAAGCTGTGTTTCCTTTAGGTGCAATCTAGAGGCCCCTAAATCCTCAGGGTGTGGGTACAGTTGAAAAGAAACTGATCTGAGGTAAGGGACCATAACACTGCCACCCTCCTGTTAGCCCATTGTCAGCCTTTCCAGCAAGTTCCAGTGTCTGACTTGGGATAGGACTGAGGGGTAGGAGGAAAAGGGTAGAGGGGCACAGCCTTTTCCCACCTCTGCCTTAAATAAAACTACTTTGTTGATTCTGTGATTCCTTGGTTTGTACATTTAGGGGAGGGAGAAGCTATAATCTGAGTCGGGCCACTTCAGGTAGATTGGAGCAGGGGAAGTAACTTGGCTGTAATCAGAGTCTCCCTAGCTCCTGACCCTATGGATAGGACCCTGAAATTTCAATCCTTAGTCACTCACTAATGCTCCCACAGGATCATAGGGGAGAGAGAAGGTCTCTAGCAGGAGCCCAGGAGGGAAGGCAACCATGATGGGACATCACAGTTGTAATCCTGCTTCATTTGCTTTCCTGATTAGCTCAGGAGCTTGTCAAAGGGCCTGGAAGCCCTGCCTAGCTCTGCCTAAACCAAAAGTTCTAGAAGGTGAATATTGGGGTACTCCTGAGGAAAACCACTCCCCTTCCCCACACAAGTCATAACAGCTAGCAAGTACACAGCCTGTAAGATAACCAAGAAAGCAAGTCACCACTTTCTTGAGGTCACAGACTTTATTCCTACAACCACAGCGCTTGAGTACAACAGGCAAGAAAAGAGAGCTTCATCTGAGAATGTCTCTCATGGGCAAGACTCTGTTCAGGGGAGGGTGGGAAAAGAGGACAAGAAAATCAAGCTCCTCTGGTCCTATGAACATAACACATTTACTCCTGCTAAGACACAAATGATCTGAAAACCCTCTGGAAACTGAGCCTGCCTGCACAGCCTCTGGAACAAATGGCAGACAAGCCATCTAGCACAAAAGGGAATTCAGACCTATAACAGAAGCAGCAAAGTGTTTAAAAAATAATAATCAATTGTTCCAGGACTCACAAACAGGCATTTCTAAGGGCAAGTGCATGCCCAAAATAAGTACTGATGCTTCCTGAGAGAGCTGACATAGCATTACAGAGTTGCTTCCCTGCTTCAGTCTATGCCCTCACTTGCCCACTGAACACTTAACTTGGGTTTGGGATATGGCCTTCAGGTCACTGTTCTGGGCGCTAATGGCTCTTTGCAGTCTAGGGGCACAGCAGCCTGAGGTTGACCTGGGCCCTGTCCCATCTGCCTGGCGGTCGCAGGAAGTTGCCTGCACCCAGAGGCAAAGCTCGTCCTCAGTTCCAGACAGCTTGTCGGGGAGGTGGTGTGGGTCAGCACAGGCCCTGAGTACTCCTGGATGAGGGCAGGGAGGGTGGGCAAAACTTTGGAAAGCCAAGCAGGGGGAATCCTGGGTAATGGGCAGGGTCCTGTTCACTGGATGGTCAGGCAACGGTGGTTGAAGAGCTGGGTGATGACGGATGGGTCAGCCACGGTGGACATGTCCCCCAGGTCGTGGTCATTCTGAGCGATCTTCCGAAGCACCCGCCTCATGATTTTCCCTGGGGGACCACAGGCTTCTGGTTACCTGGTGATAACACTGACCCATTCCAGCCCTGCCGAACACTTCCATCCACATACACTCCACCACCACTGGGCCTTGGCAAATCCAGTCCCAATCCCTCAAGGCCTCTGGACATACCTGAGCGGGTTTTAGGCAAGCTGGGTGCATTCTGGATGTAATCCGGTGTGGCAATGGGGCCAATCTTTTCTCTAACTGTAACCAACAAATCATTATGCATTTTTTCAGTACCCTTAGCCAGGCTGCCCAAAACCAAGGCAGAGATGGCTTTGTTTCCAACCTATTTCCTCTTCAAGGTTTTGCCCACAATCATTCTCAGGCTCATTTCTGTCTTTCTCTCTTTTAACACATTGTCTCTTTACACTCTCATTTTATATTAATTCACCTTCATGGAACTCAAGCTCTAGAATCAGCCTGCTAGAGTTGAAATTCCACTTTACTAGCAGTATGGCCTTGGACAAGAGATTTAACTTCTCTGAGCCTCAATTTCTTCATCTTTAAAGTGAGAGCAACAATAGGATCTATTTCATGGAGGTGATTATAGAGATTAAATAGATTAATGCATTTAAAGCACTTAGCTCAGTGGTGGCACAGAGAAAGAATTCTATAAATGTCAATCATTATTAACCTAGTAGAGACTGGGTGGGAAGAGGGTAGTTAGCCCCTAAGGCCCCCTGGGGTCTGTTTGTGGTTTGAGAAGCAGCTCACTATAGCCCTTCCCCAGCAACCTGGGCCATCAGGACAGACCTGAAAATCCCTGCCCAGGGAAGCTCCTTACTCTGTTTCTTGAGCTCCTCAGTGAGGGTGGAGCTGAAGGTGTGGCCATCGCACAGGGTGACAAAACAGTAGAGGCATTCGCCCTTCACAGGATGAGGGTGGCCAACCACAGCTGCCTCTGCGACAGCCTCATGTTCCACAAGTGCTGACTCTACCTCTGCCGTGCTCAGCAGGTGTCCTTGTCAAGGGAAAGGAAGTGCCATGAGAGAGATCCCAGCCCCTGTTCCATCTGTCCCAATAAGGCAGTCCTGGTCTGGTCAAATGGGGAAGGCCTTTCATTCATTCCTCATAGGACATACTTCAGTTGTCCCACCATCCGGACATACTTCAGTTGTCCCACCATCCTGGTTCCACTCCTCCAGGTACATTTCAATGTTTATCACTCTTCTTCCAAAACCTGGGTCCAGAACTGAATGCTTGCTGTACTCCAGGCATGGTCTGGCCAGAGGATATCCTGGCTCTCTCAGAAGGCTTTGGCTGGGAGTTGCTGGGAAAGCAGGGTAAATAAGAAGGGAAAATGGTCCCTGGCCCTCACCAGATACATTCAGCATGTCATCAATCCTGCCAGTGATCCAGTAATAGCCATCCTGATCCCGCCGGCAGCCTGGGAAGAGAAGAAATGTGCACCATAATAAGTACCCCACAGTAGGATACAAGATCCACGTCATCAAACTGCTACACCCACAGCAATAGCCTCCTAACAAGTCTTCCTGCTTCTGCTCTTGCCTGCTGTGGTAGCAGGCTCCAAGATGGCCACACTGATCTCTACCTCCTGGTATTCATACCCCTGTGTAGTCCTCTTTCTCAGTGTACTAGGGTTTGTCTTGTGATCAGTCTGAGTTTGGCAGAAATGATAGGATGTCATTTCTGAGATTAGATTATAGAAGTCTGTGGCTTCTGTGTTGGTTGCATTCTCTCAGATTACTTGCTCTGGGGGAAGCCAGCTGTCATGAGTAGCCCTATGGAAAGGTCCATGTGGCAAAGAACTGAAGGTTCCTGCCAAAAGCCACTTGAGTGAGCTTGGACGTGTGTCTTCCAGGCTCAGTCAAACCTTCAGAGGACTACAGCCCCGACCACAGGTTGACTGCAACCCATGAGAAACTCTGAATGACAACCACCAGCTAAGCCACTCACAGATTCCTGGTCCTCAGAAACTGTATGAGATAATACAATATTTGTTGTTTTAAGCTGCCAGGTTTGAGGGTAATTTGTTCCATGGCAATAGATAACTAACATACTGACCTGAAGTCTATTCTCCATAAAACAAGCAAAGTTATTAAATAATAAATAAATTCTTATCACTTCTCTGCTTAAAACCCCTGATGGTCTCCCACTGTACACTGGATAAAATCCAAACTCCTCACCATGGCTCACGAGGCCCTATCTTATCTCCCTCTCCAACTTGATATGAAATTCTTCCCCTTGCTCACTACATTCCAGCTACACAAGCTTCAGTCTATTCCTCAGACATTCTAAGCTTGTGTCTCACTGGTACAGAACATTCATTCTTACTCCAGATTTTCCCATGCCTGCCTCCTTCTCACCCTTAAGGTCTCTGGTCAAATGTCACTTCAGAGAAACCTCTCACTATCCCATCTATGGTGGCCATCCCTGCAGTATTTATTTGCTGAATTATTTGCCTGTCTCCCCTTACTTGAATGTAAGTCCCATGAGAGCTGTACTGTGCTTAGATAAGTACATGGACATAGTAGGTGGTCAATAAATATTTATGGAAGAATGGATTGGTGGGTGGACACATGGGCAAACATAGGCTCCAGACATGAGGATACACATGACATAGTAATACATACTGCCATATGCCCCATCTCTTTCAGCCTAGGAGCAAGGGAAATAAGAACTTCTTCCCTCATACATCAAATCTCAGATGGCACCATGCTGAGTGCCTTCCTGCAACACTCATTCTTATAATCTTCTCTGTAGTTCTGACTGAATATTAGACGCTGATATATAAGACACAACCCTAACCAACTCTTCTTGGAAATGAAAGGGGACAGTATGTATCTCGGTGGGAGGTTTGGGAAGGGGATAGCCAAGGCTCACCATCTCCTGTCACATAGTACCCGGGAAACTTCTTAAAGTAGGTGGTCTCAAAGCGTTCATGGTTCCCATAGACTGTGCGCATGATCCCTGGCCAGGGCTGCTTGAACACCTGGAGAGTGAGGAAGACACAGTGGTAACATCTGCTACACTGTCTTACAGGAAGGCAATTACAGCTTTGTCAAACCTTAGGAGAAATAGCCTGAATGCCATTCCTGAGAAGTAGGACAAAGTACAGGCTTTGGAGATAGACAATCCAGGCTTGGAATCCCAGCTCTGCCACTTACTAGCTGTGTGACCCCAGGTAGGTAATGTTATCTCTCTGAACTTCAGGATCCTTATCTGTAAATTAGAGAAAATAATCTCTACCTCCCAAAGTTATTGTGAGGATTAAATTAATAGTATGTGGAAGCTGCCTGGCACAATGTTCTGTTAGTAATAAGCATTTAGTAAATTTGAGTCTCCTTTTAGGTAATCCCTCAGGGATGCCAGTCCAGTTTGATGCAAATGAAACAATTATATAAAAATGTGGGACCCACACATAAGTAAGTAATCATTGCCCCAATCAATAATATCCTGTGGCAGCAGATTGACAGGATGGATGAAATTCTAGGCTAAGAGTCAGAAGACCTGGATTCAAGTCTTGCCCTTGTTACTAACTTGCTCTTAATAAAAATGAAGTGCGGTGGAGGGTGGGGGCTGATGATCTCCTCACAACTGTTAATAAAACAATCACAACAACAGCTAACATTTATCAAGCACTAACTGTTAGGTTCTGTGCTAAGTAAAACCTTCACATGGATTATCTAATCAATCCAGCAACCACAGGAGACACAGGTACTATTATAACCCTGTTTTACAAGTGAGAACATTTAGGTTCAGAGGGGTTGGGTAACTTAACTAAGGTCACAGAAGAGGCAGAACCAGGATTTGAACCCAGGCAGGTTGACTCTGGAGCCTATATGATTTTCCACGATGTCTTCCAGACCCGAAAAGGCACCATCAGGTATCTTTGAGCAGAGCCCTTAAGAACTTTGTGGGCCAAAAGGCAGAGAGGCAGGCAAAGTATCCAGGATTCCCCCCTAGGGTCTCTCTGCAGATGATAAACCCTCAACCATGGAGCTTTAGCCAAAAGCAGCTACCGGGAAAGATTAGGTTCTAAGCTCTAAAGGAGAGTCCAGTACCCCTTTGTGGACCCTCCCCCGCGCCTCCTCCTCACTGAGCAAGGGCCAGGATCTCACCAGATAACCTTCAGCTTCACCTTCCAACTCTTCCCCAGACTCATTCAGGACTGCAGGAGCTACACCAAAGAATGGGAAGGTCTAGAAGCAAACGGGAGACAGGACCCACAGAGAGGAATGAGGCAACTCTGACTCAATTCTCTACCTCTCCTAAGGAGCCCCAGAGCCCCAAATTCCTCACACATATCAGTCCAGTCCCCCACTCTCTACCTAGGCCAAATGCCCCAAGACTCTACTTCTGCCCAGCCCAGGACCAGCCAAGGGAGCCTCACTCACAGCAGAACCAGGCTTCATGGGTGTGGCACCAGGGAGGGGGGTCAGCATATGGCCACCCTGTAGAAGTCAGAGATCAGAGGTTTGAGTCAGTCTTCCCACACTGTCCCTGAGCCCCAGCCTTCTGAACCCCTTACTCACTGTCTCTGTCTGCCAGAAGGTGTCCACAATGGGGCAGCGCTGGGCACCTACCACCCGGTGGTACCACAGCCAGGCCTCAGGGTTGATGGGTTCACCCACTGTGCCTAGCACCTGTAAGGATGCCCGGCTATGCCTTGGGCAGGGGAATGGGGAGAGAGGAAGGCTCTGAGCACCACTGGGAGCCAGGAAGACATGCACAGGCTCTTCTCCTGCCCCCTCCCCTATTCCAAGCCAGGGTGTTAGAACAATGGAATGGAAAAGACTGTGCACGAAAGGCCAGCACCAGCTCTGAGGGACACCAATGGGGCAGCAGTTGGGAAGGGGTCTCACCTGGTAACAGGCTCATCTCCAAACTTCATGAGTAGGCGGATAGCTGTAGGTGCTGTGTAGAACTTGGTCACCTTGTACTTGTCCACAATACTCCATAGGCGGCTCATGTCCGGGTATGTGGGAATCCCCTCAAACTGACCCCAGTAATGGCTGGTCATTTTTGGTCCTTCTCAATAGTCCCTCCATTCCCCTGCCATCCCCTCAGGCTCAGCATTTTGCCCTTTCTGACAAATCCATGGCTTCACTCCCTTACCAGACAAGCCAAGAGACCTTCCCAGTCAGGATATACAACCCCCTAAGAACTCCTCTTTCTCCAGGAAACAGGTCATTGTATAAGTCCCTCTGCCTCTAGACCAAGTGGCTTTGGGAGGTTGTCACCCAGGATCATCTTGTCCATCCCCTAAATAAACCAAGTAGCCCTGAGTCCCAGCACCCTGCTTACCAAAACACTGGTGGCACCGTTGGCCAGTGGCCCATAGGTGACATAGGAATGGCCAGTGATCCAGCCAATGTCTGCTGTGCACCAGAACACATCCTCCGCATGGAAGTCAAACACATACTTGAAGGTTGTGGCCACATACAGCATGTAGCCCCCAACTGTGTGTACCACACCCTGGGGAGAAAACAGGGCCTCAGGTTGGGGACTTGGGCTCACCCCGACTGACTACCAAATAGGCTGGACAGAACTAGAGGAAAAGCCTTCTCAGGGATTCTGGTCCTGACAGCATCCCTCTCACAGCATCCATCTCTCTTCCACCCTCTTTGCATGTTCCCATCTCACACCCCACATGTATTTATAGTCAGTCCATCATTCACACCCACACCCTAAGATGGTATTTCTGAACCACCCACATTACTCTCACATACATGAACAGTTCTAGTACACTCACATCTAATAGTGTCTCTATTGTGTGTTTGTGCACACACACTCAATTATATGTTGACACAGTGTGAGTGGAAAAAAAAAGATAATCTTCTTTGCTTACTCCATCAGTACACCATCCCTAGGAAAGAGAGGCCCAAATTGTGTCTCTAAAGGTCCATTGAGGAATATCCAAAGCATGTGGAGAGAATAATTTATGGATGGGTGAGTGGATGGTAGAGTGACATATCTTTCAAGTCAACAGACGAGTCAGAGTTTTAAGTGTTTCCAGCTCCCACACTGTGCCCTGGGAGGTACCAGATGTTAATAGTGTGGCAAGTGGAAGGGACTGAACTCTAAGAGCTGTAGTCTAGAAGGCCAAGGGTGATCCCTGTGCCTACTCTGGGCCTCGACTTTACAGGCAACTTTTCTTCAACCAAACCATGTGGGTATGGGCAGGGAACATAGATGTCAGCCACATGGATTCATCCTTTCCTCCTTTTCTGGGCACCATGAAAGCTTCCACCTGAATGTCTCACCCTGGGCCTCACCACCAGTGATTGAGGATTTATGTCAATTTGATTTAGAAAAGGTAACATGCCATTTCTTTTTTTTTTAAGATTTATTATTTATTTATTTATTTTACTTTCTGTCTGCATCGGGTCTTAGTTGCGACATGTGGGATCTTCATTGAGGCATGCAGGATCTTTCATTGTGGCACGTGGGCTTCTGTCTAGCTGTGGTGCATGGGTTCCAGAGCACGTGGGCTCTGTAGGTTGCAGCACGAGGGCTCTGGTTGCAGCACAAGGGCTCTAGTTGAGGCATGCGAGCTCAGTAGTTGTGGCACGCGGTCTTAGTTGCCCCGTGGCATGTGGGATCTTAGTTCGAACCCACGTACCCTGCATTGAAAGGCGAATTCTTTACCACTGGACCACCAGGGAAGTCCCTAACATGACATTTCTGAAACTCAGGGTTGTACAGTAAAATTCATGTCATTACATGCTTCCTCAGAAACTCACTTCTCACCCCTACACAGTGTATGTGTACACACACACACACACACACACACACACACACACACACTTGCCTTGGGTTTGCCTGTGGAGCCACTAGTATATAGGATGAAGAGTGGGTCTTCAGCATCACACCACTCAGGCTCACACTCATCCCCTGCCTCTTGCATGAGTTCATGCCACCACATGTCAACCCCCTCATTCCAGGAGATCTGCAAGGGGAAGAAGATGGGAATGGGCAGGGAGGAACTGTGAACAGCTCAAGCTGGGTGTAAAAGACACCCCTACTTAGCACCTGGAGGGGCAGGGTGGGACTGGCAGATGGGGGTCCTGGGAGGGAGGAAGGGCCCTGCAAGGGTGGAATTGGGCAGAGAGAATAGAAGCGGAACAGGAGGCTTCTTTGGTACTTCCAGCACCCTGCTCCAGAGCTACTCTCACCCGGCCTCAGGCTAAGGAGGGCCCCTCAGCTGGTCCTTTCTCATTCTTCAATTCCTAGCTTAAATGTCACCTTCTTGGAAAGGCTTTCCCTGAACAGTATCTGATAGGTTCCCATCCCCACCCTCACCCCTGCTATTATTCTTTTTTTTTTTTGGCCACGCAGTGCAGCTTATGGGATCTTAGTTCCCTGACCAGGGATCGAACCTTGGCCCTTAGCAGTGAAAGCGGGGAGTCTTAACCACTGGATCACCAGGGAATTTCCACCCCTGCTATTATTCTTGATCACAGCACCTTATTTCTTTCCCACACAGCACATATTTCCAGTTATTTTATTTAGCTGTTACTTTATTTTGCTTGATTACTGTCTCCCCAAGTAGATAGTAACCTCTATGAGTGCAGTGGCATGTCTGTCTTTCCCACCCCTCCCACCAAATCCCCAACACCTAGTAAAATGCCTAGAACTCAAAAGGCACTCAGTAAATTTTGTTGGATGAGTGAATACGCACACACAAGCCTACATACACACGTATGTACTTATGGGACTAGTGGCTCATCAGCAGGAATGTGGACACCACACAATTCAGAAATGCAGAATTAGTCAGAGCCACAGGTAAGGCGGGTACCTGGCCCCATTAGTTAGTAGCAAAAGAAGTCAACAGATCTTAGTCCAAGCATCTTTTTCTGCATGTCTAGACATCATCCACATCTGGAGGTTCCTACCCCAACTCTGCTCCTGCCTTTACACCACTGGTACCAATGGGCTTCTCATAAAAACACTTGCTTGAGGTTCCATTCAGCAGGAAACCTTGTCTTAAGTTGGTGGAAAAGGACCAAGGTAAATTTCTCCCAGTAGAGGGATGTCCCCCTTATACTGGCATGTGTTTGATAACTACTTCTGGATCTGTCATCCTGACATTTTTCTAAACTCTCTTTGAAACTGCTTTACTTTCCCAGTTATATCACCTGTTTGAAAAAAACGGTCTTCTGAGTCTACTCTTTCCTGAGTGAAGTGTGTTCCCTGAATTTGTCCAAAAGTTGCACTGGATTTAGATTCCCAGTTCTGCCACTTCCTAGCTGTATATGACCTTGGGTAAGCCACTCTACCTCAAGTCACTCATTTTTAAAATGAGGATAGTCATTCTTGCCCTAATAGTCACAGGATTTGGGGAACCTCAGAAGAGAACCGTATTACCTAGTAAACATGAAGCCTTGGATTGTCCTGGGGTGTAGGGAGGACTGATGAATGTCATGAAGGTGAGAAGTTATTTCAGTTCCGCTGAACTCCTCTGGGAGATGAAATAAGAATGTGATGATGGGAACTACTGGGGGTTTGCTACAGCTGTCACGAAACTCTTTCATATTCATTAGCTTCTTGTTCTATGGCCCTGGCTGGCAGGTAGACATGATAGTGTAAGAGAAACACCCTACTCCCATTATATGGCTCTATGGTAATTTACTGTGTCCATATTTAAAAACCCCAAAGTTTTAGACAACACATACCTTGATAAATTATAAAATTACAACTCCCCTCTCTCTGTACTATCTGCCCCTTACTCTGGAGAATTTGAAGCTTCTGACACATAAGGATCATAACAATCACAAGTCCAGGCCAAGAGAGGCACCATTAAGAAGAAAAAGAAAGAAGAGAGAGAAGCTGCCCACAGCTAGGAAACACAAAAATACACCCTATTTTTTTTTTACTGGAATAGCCATATGGGTCTACACATACATTGTCACATGGATAATTTTTTTCCCACCAGATGATCTGCTTGAGATGAGGACATTAATGTATTTAAGCAGAAGTGCGTCAAGAATGCTTGGGCAGGGGCTTCCCTGGTGGCACAGTGGTTGAGAGTCCGCCTGCCGATGCAGGGGACGTGGTTCGTGCCCCGGTCCGGGAGGATTCCACATGCCGCAGAGCGGCTGGGCCCGTGACCCATGGCTGCTGAGCCTGCGCATCCGGAACCTGTGCTCCGCAACGGGAGAGCCACAACAGTGAGAGGCCCGCGTACCACACACAAAAAAAAAGAATGCTTGGGCAAATGGCGCTGGTCTACAGTGCTGGTGTGAGTTGTCATAGAAAAGGCACTAGGTACAAGTAAGGGCAAAGCATAGTTACACTGTGGCAGTGAGGGGACTCTTGTAATCTTGTAAAACTGTTTCTTTTGTGGGTGTGGGTAAGAAGGGGTGGGGTGGGTACTCCAGGTGTGGAGCTGATAACCAGCACCAGGAAGCAGGGTGAGCTCAATTAGTGGCACATATGTTGGTTGTGAATTAGGTGTATACTTATGAGGGCCCAGTGCTTTGAACCAGGAAAAGGTTTGAATTTTCTGAAATAAGAATCGAGGAGTTGGCCTTTGTTATTGGACCAGAATAACCTTAGGGAGGGCAGCCGCCAGGTGTGAGAGAAAAATATGAGGAAGCTCATAGGTAACATGGTTGAGGAAGGTACCTGCCAACTGTACCAGGCTCTCCCTTGAAGATTGCTTAAGGATGAAGGGGTTTGGAGCTCTGCCAAGATTTCTGCAGCTTTGACCGCAGTCCTCAGACCTGGACTTTGTAAGCCAACTTTTATGGTCTTTGGTTTTTTGGTAACTGGCTATTTTCACCTTCAAGAAACAAAAATCCAGGAGCCTGTGACCTGAGGGTCTCAGGTATTAAGAATTGTAAGAGTCTATTTCTTTTCTAGATTCCCTTTTAGAAATGCCAGCCTGGGCTTCCCTGGTGGCGCAGTGGTTGAGAGTCCGCCTGCCGATGCAGGGGACACGGGTTCGTGCCCCGGTCCGGGAAGATCCCACATGCCGCGGAGCAGCTGGGCCCGTGAGCCATGGCCGCTGAGCCTGCGCGTCCGGAGCCTGGGCTCCGCAATGGGAGAGGCCACAACAGTGAGAGGCCCGTGTACCGCAAAAAAAAAAAAAAAAAAAAAGAAATGCCAGCCTGTCTGCTATATTAGAAATGATAAAAGCTAACACTTATGGAGTAGTTACTATGTGCCAAACACCTTACATACATTGACAAAACCCTATCAGGTAGCTACAGTTTTATCCTTATTTTAGAGGCGGGGACACTGAAGCAAGGGAGGCTAAGTAACTTGCCCAAGTTCCCACAATAGCAGGTGACAGAGCCAAGGTTTGAACCCAAGTAGTCTGGCTCCAGAGCCTATACTCTAACCACTAAGTTTGTTTCCTTTTTCAAGAGAAAAGTCTTAGGTCCCTGCCTGAATTTTAAGATGAAAGCATTGTCTCCTGGGAATCAGATCTGTCTCCACCATGCTAATGAGAATAGAGAAAAGGGGGATTATATTTACCATTAGCCTAAGAGGTAGATCATAGCAGATTTAGAGTAAGACACCCTAGGAGGATGGTAAAACTCAGAGGAATAGTGGCTCTTATGTTTTGTTTTAGTAAGGGAGGTGGGTTCCTTTAAAGCATATACTCTCATCTCTCCATTACTGATAAGGGAATTGAAGCCCAGAGAGAAGAGGTGACTTATTCAAGGTCATACAGCTAAAAATTGGTCTCTGGACTCCAAGCCCAGTCTCTCTCCTATACTAATTGGCTTTGAGTTCCCACTTAGAGATCTCCCTTCTTAGAACCACCTACAATGTAACTTTTGTTCAATTTAGCATTTAATTATATCAGAGTTTATAAATCCCAAAGTAGTTTATAAATATATTTAGGAAGCTTCTCTGCTGCCCTATGTAAAACTTAGGTTTTCATTTGTAATACACATCTAACTGCCCAACTTAATGGTGAATTCCCAAGGTCAAGGTCTGTACCTCCTCTACTTGTTCCTCCTCCTGTCTCTCCTGGTTCTGCCTCAACTAAGTGCACAGTAAAAACTTTCTGACAAGTTTACTTGGTCCTCTCTCCCACAGTGGTCCTAAGCAGGAGGAGTGAAATGGAATGTCTGTGGCTACCTCTCTGAGATCCATGCTCTACGCCAACTCAGAGAGGTAGCAACAAGCATTTGGTTTCATGACCCTTCAGAGTGACTTAGATGGCAAAGGACCTAGAAGCAGAGAGAAGGGGGTTAGGTCTGGCAGCCACCTCAATGGGGCAAACAGGCAAAGAGCAGATGGACACACAAACAAGCATGTAGGGAAGCAGTGCCCAAGGCAGTGCAGAGGTGGATACCTGGGGCCAGATGCGCTTGGGTTTCTCTTTCAGCTTACCCTGTTAAGAGCCCACGGAAAGGGTGGTGAGCAGAGTCTGAGGATACGGGAGTGGGAGGGAAGGGTCACTGTGCCCCAAACCTCTGGCTGCCTCTTTTCCCTCAGGCCCCTCTCTCACTGGTCCTCCCAGCCTGCATTTTCCTGATCCTCTACACAGCCCCTATACACTCAGAACCCCTAATGCGGACAGGGGTCTCCAATCTTCCTAGACTAGACTGAAGTCTCTCTAGCCCTAAGACCACTCGGAGCCCCTCAAGTCACAGAGTCTCAGGAACCCTCTGTCCTTCTGGACCCTGGAGCTTTCATCCTTCATGCCCCTTAGACCTGGAGGCCACCATTGGGCTTTTCCATCAGAAGCGTGTATCCAAAGCTAATGAGGGCCATATCTTGAGGGGAAGATCCTGGTCCTTCCATGGTGGGACCACACAGGTAGCCCACCCTAAACCACAGCCCAGTAATCAAGATGACTACAGATAGTCACCCAAGTCAGCCCATTTCTAACCCAAGCCCAAGCCCTGAACATCCCTTGTGCCTATTAGAATACCCCAACGAGCACAGGAGTCTTCCTCACAATCTCTCATGCTAAGTTCCCAAGGTACAAGGGGCTCCCTACCTACATCCAAGGTCAAAGTCCCCCAGCTCCCAGCCAGCCCTGCCAGAGGAGCCATTCCTAGGATTGCTCCCAGATCCTCAGCATTATGATGAGGAAACAAAGAAGGACATCGGGAACTTCCTGGGCAGGAAGAGGGAGCCACTTTGAGCCCAGAGGAGGGCATAGAAGTACCAGACTCACCTGCACATCCGGGCATGGCCTCTTAATCGGGGGGGACTGGCTGGGAGAGTCACCTGTGCCCAGTTCTGCCCGCCCCAGGTGCTTGACCACAATGCAGCATCTCACTGGGAAACCCCTGGAGGAAAGAAAAGCCTGAAGTGGTGGGCTGGTTGGCTCAAAAGAGAATTTGGCAAGACCCACCCATGTCCATCTAGGGTAGGAGGGACAAAAGGGACCTGGCACTGGGGAAATGCCTAGTCAACTCAAGGCAGTAGCCAGCAGACCAAACACACTTACTTCTCCCGACACTTCTCCAGGGCCTCGTCAGCCAGCTCCTTCAGGTTCACAAGCTTTTCCCCCCTGTAGAAGGCATCTTTGGGGAGCAACAGACATTCCAAGCCTTAGGAAGGCACCACACTCCTAGCCCTTTATCCCTAGTGAGCACAATGTCCACAGTCCTCCTGGGTAGGCCTGTTGTCTCTGGCTCTTCCAGCTGATTTGAGCTGACAGAGGGTAAGCTGAGGTGGAACCAGGAGACGAAGGGTAGGCTGCCCCTACCCTTTATGCCGAGCAGTCCCAAATACCAACTAGCTGACTGAAGACCAAGACTTTGGGTGTGGGGGGTTTTGGAGAAGGGGTGAGAGAAGTAGTCACCTGTAGTGATGAGAAGGCTGCAGCTGGAATCCAGGATCCGTTCACAAAGAGACTCTGAAGAGAAGCCCGCAAACTAGGGAAGGGAAGAAAGACTGAAGGAGAGGGCGACCCAGGGATCGAGTGAACAAGGAAAGGAGTCACTTATAAAACCTTCAGGGTCTCTAAGCCAAGGTCATAGAAGAAACTGGATAACTGATAAGGAACCTATGACATTCTAAACTCCTTAGTCTGGTTCTTAAGACCCTCCATCATCCAGGCCCAACCTACTTCTCCTGAGCCCTATCCCCCACCAGGCCCCTTTTTCCAGCCCAAATTCCTACCACAATGGAGTGCAGAGCCCCAAGGCGGGCACACGCCAGCATGGCTACCACGAGCTCTGGTATCATGGGCATGTAGATGGCCACTCGGTCACCCTTGCAAATGCCTGCAGGTAAAGGACACAGACCATGGACCATGGTGGACCCCACCTGCTGCTACGTGCTCCCTCTCATCCAGTTACCCACTGCCACACCCCCGCCCCCGCAGCTGACCTTTTCGGTTCCTCTGTTACCAGATTCCTTCTATTCCTTGTCTACTTCCCCCAAGTCCTCAGATACCCCAAGGCTGGGCTTTCCAGTCCTTTCCCCATATCCCCACACTCACCCTGTTTTCGGAGAACATTGCTGAAATGACACACTTGGACCAGAAGCTCACGGTATGTGATCTGGGTGGTCTCCTCTGGCTCATTGCCCTCCCTGAGATACATCAGAAAGAGCCAGTCATTAGGGAGTATGACCTCTTCCCCAAACAAAAAAATAGAAACAGTCATAAAATCCATTCAGTAACACCAAGGCCTGGGAATGTCCCATGAGGGTGAGTCATCTGCCACCACACCTGGAGCTGACTGGTCAGATACATTGACTTTACAAGGTATTCTTTATTCACAAGCTGTGTGTCACAGGAAAATGCACTGCCATCTCTGAACCTCATTTAATTTGATAAAATGGGATGATGGTTTTCTCTCTTCCATCCTAGGCATGTATTAAGGAGAACTTATATCATGGATGTGATTCTTCCTGAAAGTGATGTCAACACTGCACTGGTGTTACTCAAGTGGGGTCTCCAGATCACTTGTACCCAAGTCACCTAGGGAACTTGTTAAAATGTAGATTCCTGAGCCCAAACTTAGAATCACAATCACAACGTCCAAGAATCTGCTTCTTTACTACAAGCTGGTATAAATAATCAGTAGGTTATATATAAAATACATAACTAATAAGGACCTACTGTATAGCACAGGGAACTCTACTCAGTATTCTGTAATGGCCTACATGGGAAAAGAATCTAAAAAAGAGTGGATATATGTATATGTATAACAGATTCACTTTGCTGTACACCTGAAACTAACACATTGTAAATCAACTATACTCCAACAAGAATTTAAAAAAAAAAGAATCAGTAGGTAATTCTGATGCACATTTAAAGTTAAGACTCACTACCCTCTATCAGCTGATTTCTACCTCCTCAGCCTTGCCTCCTACTCCTGTCTAGGCTTCAGCCTGGTTTCTTTCAGTCATTCTTTCATTTATTCATTTGCTTATTCAACTCCTATGTGCTATATATATGTATAGAAATAAGGCACTGATGAACAAGATAAGCAAGATCCCTGACAACATGGAGCTTATATTCCAATGATAGTGCAGGAAATATACAAGTAAAAAATATAACCAAGATAATTTCAGATTTTGATAAACATTATGAAGGATATAAAGAATGACATAATAATGACTGAGAAATAATTTTCAAAAAGACATCTTAAGGAACTTTCAGACTGTATGCAAAGATTTAACTATAAGAATATTCCCCTCAGTATTATTTTTCAATTTTATGATTTTCAAACAAGTAATACATACAAATCGTACTGCATAAAAAGATATGTAATGATAAGTGTCCCTCCCACCCCTAACCTCCAATCACCCTGCCTCCTGGCAACCATTGTAACTACTATGTTGTGTAACTTTCCAGAAATAGTCAGTATGCAGACAGGGCCACTCCTAGTAAGATGAAGGGTATAGGGCAACTGAACTAGTGAGGAGTAACCAAGAAATCACTTTGGAAGAAGGCTACACCGTTAGCATCTTTCATAAGGTCCTTGGGATATCGTTGAAGATAGAAATTTAAAAAATGAATTTAAAAAACTGAATTTTAATCCTGTTCAGAAGAGAAATAAGTACTTCACAGTCCCCAACCAAGCACGGAATGGGGATGTGGGAAAAAGCTGCTTCAACGATAGGACAGGCCTATTAGACAAGCATATATACATGCATTTATGTTTATGTATTCTCTTTTTTTCTATACAAATGATGGCATACAATACACACTACTCTGTATCTTGTTTTTTATTAAATATAATACACATCCAATAAACTGCACAAATCTTAAGTATAGAGCTTGATCATCTCGCTTTATTCTGAAATTTAACAATATATCTTGACATTATTTTCCATTAAGACTTACAGTGCTATTTCATTTCTTCGTCATCTGCGTAATGTTCCACTGTTTGTGTATGCCATAATTTATATTTAACAAATAAATATTTCAGTGAATATCTTTTTTAATATGTCATTTACTCACTTGAAAATATACCTGTAGAATTAGTAGAACTGAAATTGTTGAGTCAAAGGATATGTACATTTCAAATATTCATAAATATTAGAGGATAGCTACTTTAAGTAAGATGGTCAGGGAAGGCCTCTCTCTTTTTTTTTTTTTTTTTGGCAGTACACGGGCCTCTCACTGTTGTGGCCTCTCCCGTTGCGGAGCACAGGCTCCAGACGCGCAGGCTCAGCAGCCATGGCTCACGGGCCCAGCCGCTCCGCGGCATGTGGGATCTTCCCAGACCGGGGCACAAACCCATGTCCCCTGCATCGGCAGGCGGACTCTCAACCACTGCGCCACCAGGGAAGCCCCCAAAGGCCTCTCTCTGGACAGATGATATTTGAGCTAAGACCCAAGTAATGAAAAGTAGGCAACTATGTAAGGTCTTGGGAAGAGGATCCTGGGCAAAGAGAACATCAAAATTTGGAAAGGCACTGAGGTGGTAAAGAGCGTGGCCTATTCAAAGAACAGAAAGGAAGCCAGTATGGCTGGAGCATAGTGAGCAAGAAGCGGGGTAAGAATCAGAGGTAGGCAGCAGCCAGATCACATAGGGCCTTGTAGGCATGGTAAGAAGTCTGAATTTTATTCTAAGTAGGTTCCGCCTGGCTTCCCTTATACACAAAGGCCCACGTCCACACTCTTAATCATGCCATTGCCCCTGCTCAGAATGCCTTCCCACCTCCTTCAGGCTCCAGCACCACGTAGTCCCCCCATAAAGGTCATTTTGTTCCCTCTTCCTTACTACCCAGGGTACTTATGAAGGAGGTAACTGAAACTCAGAGAGATGTAGTAACTTGGTCCAGGTCACACAATAATAGGTGGCAGAGCCAAGAACAGATCCTCAGTTCTTCTGATTTCAAGTCAGGACTCTTTCTCCTCATGCTGTGAAGGACAGCGACTAGCAGGGAAGCCAGGCCTTTGGAGATTTCACAGAAGATTATCAGCTTCTTTCCAGTTCCTGGCTAGATGTGTTAGTTACTATCCTCTCCTTGGCTTAGCCCTCCTAGGGCTGAGAGGAGACAAGCACAGAGTGCTATCTAAAGTGGGAAGGAACGGGGAGAGAGGAAGCTGGCAAATGGCCCTGAAGGTCAGATGCGAAAAAGCCATTTCCAAAACTGGCTCACTGATGAGTGGCACACCAGAACATCTCTAGTTACAGCTAAATGCCAACATATACAACACACCCATGCAAACCAGCTGACCTGTATGCATTCACATACATAAAATCATATATACTAATATAAAAACACTGTAGGGCTTCCCTGGTGGCACAGTGGTTGAGAGTCTGCCTGCCGATGCAGGGGACACGGGTTCGTGCCCCGGTCTGGGAAGATCCCACATGCCGCGGAGCGGCTGGGACCGTGAGCCATGGCTGCTGAGCCTGCGCGTCCAGAGCCTGTGCTCCACAACGGGAGAGGCCACAACAGTGAGAGGCCCGCATACCGCAAAAAAAAAAAAAAAAGAAAAAAGAAAAAAACACTGTAGAAATACAAGCTGCTCATTTGCACACATAGGCACAAATAGTATAAGCATATGGACCTTGGCAAGTGTATGTATGCACCACACATTTATATACCCACGTATGTGTACAGCTTGCCCCACCAGAAACTCTCTATCACATTATTCTGTTTCATTTTCTTCATGGAACTTTCTATTACTTGAAATTATCTCATGTATTTTATTCACTTGTATATTATCTGCATCTTTCACTGGAATATAAACTCCATGAAAACAAAAACCTTGTCTGTTTTGTTCATTGCTACATCCCTAGCACTTAGAATAGAACCTGGTACATAGAAGGTGCCCAGGAATATATAAGCACAAACCTATACAAGAACAGCTTACTTGAGCCCACTTCCAGTTACACACACAGAGGGTACATCCCTCTCCCTGGCCCTGGGCTTAAGTTATACATTATTGATATAGGCACCTTACTCCTTCCAGTGTCTTCTTTCTCTGACATACACACCCAGCTGGGGCCCCTGGCTGGTTGGGAGAGGGGAGGGGACAAAGTACTAGTCTCAGCCCTCTAGGATGTTAACAGATTTTTCCTTTGTGACCACCTAGAGGCGTGGGATAGGAAGGGTGGGAGGGAGACGCAAGAGGGAGGGGATATGGGGGTATATGTATACATATAGCTGATTCACTTTGTTATACAGCAGAAACTAACACAACATTGTAAAGCAATGATACTCCAATAAAGATGTTAAAAAAATAAAAGAACATCCAATTTAGTCTCCTAACTCCAAAGAAATCCAAAGAGTCCATTTGCTGTGCTCAAGGTCACATTGTACAATAGGTTGTGGCAGATCAGGGACCAGGACTCAGGGTCCAGGCCTCTTTTTTCTATACTAGGAGCTGCAAACTCAAAAATCAATAGGGTTCAGGGACTTCCCTGGTGGCGCAGTGGTTAAGAATCCACCTGCCAATGCAGGGAACATGGGTTTGAGCCCTGGTCCAGGAAGATCCCACATGCCACGGAGCAACTAAGCCCGTGCACCACAACTACTGAGCCTGCGCTCTAGAGCCCGCGAGCCACAACTACTGAGCCCATGTGCCACAACTACTGAAGCCCCCACACCTAGAGCCTGTGCTCCGCAACAAGAGAAGCCACTGCGATGAGAAGCCTGCGCACCGCATCGAAGAGTAGCCCCCACTCGCCGCAGCTAGAGAAAGCCTGCGTGCAGCAACGAAGACCCAATGCAGCCAAAAATAAATAGATAAATTAATAAAATTAATTTTAAAAAAAGAAAGTGAAAAGACAACCCACAGAATGGGAGAAATATTTGGAAAAAAAAAAGAACGAAATTTCGCCATTTGTGATAACATGGATGGACCTAGAGGGTATTATGCTAAATGAAGTAAGTCAAACAGAGAAAGACAAATACCATATGATTTCACTTATATGTGGACTCTAAAAACAAAATAAACATAATGAAACAGAAACAGATTCATAGATACAGAGAAAAAACTAAAGGTTGCTGGGGGGGTGCTGGGCAGGGGGGAAGGATGGGTGAAACAGGCAAAGGAGCTTAAGAGGTACAAACTTCCAGTTATAAAATAAAAAAGTCTTGGGGATGTAATGTACAGCATAGGGAATATAGTCAATAATACTATAACTTTGTATGGTGACAGATGGTAGCTAGACTTATTGTGGTGATCATTTTTGTAATGTATAAAACTATCGAATCACTATGTTATACACCTGAAACCAATATAATATTGTAAGTAAATTATACTTCAATTAAAAAAAGCCTAGGTGAAATATCAATATGTGTCAAGTGTAGAAAATGATATGTTTGGAATGTTTCATAATTTAAAAATTTGAATCATAAGTAAATAAAACCTTTTAATATATCCAAAAAAGAAAATAGCAGCATATGTGCAATGACACTTAGTTTTGGGGGTCCAATAGGGAGAGGCAGGGACTGGAAAACTGGAGAATACATGCTCTGGCAAGAAGAGACATCTAGTACTTAAACTTAGTGTCTATTAACTTTGCCCTCTGGGAATAAGGTCTCAATGTTGCCATTTTTTTCAGTTTTTCAAAGAGGCCTGAAATCTGTTTCTAAATTTTTAAGTGTTGACAATTAATTTTTTAAAATTAATTTTTATTGGAGTATAGTTGCTTTACAATGTTGTGTTAGTTTCTTCAGTACAGCAAAGTGAATCAGTTATACATATACATATATCCCCTCTTTTTTCGATTTCCTTCCCATTTAGGTCACCATAGAGTGCTGAGTAGAGTTCCCTGTGCTATACAGCAGGTCCTCATTAGTTATCTATTTTATGACAACTAATTTTTAAAAGTTTTAAACACTGTGGTCAAACAAAACTATTAATGAGAGATTTAGCTGATGGGCTACAGATTGGGAACACTTGCTGTAGACCCAACTACTTCCCTCTCACCTGGAGGCCATATGGTATGGAACAACTCAAAGTATATAATCTTCTCATATTTTTCTTCCAGGAAAACTTCTGCAACTACCTTACCCTTATACTCTCCAAATTTTACTGTAATCCATTACTGATTCAAAATATATGTAGAATTAGACTACTTCCC
Organism: Phocoena phocoena; assembly: GCF_963924675.1. Classification (NCBI taxonomy): domain Eukaryota; kingdom Metazoa; phylum Chordata; class Mammalia; order Artiodactyla; family Phocoenidae; genus Phocoena; species Phocoena phocoena. The sequence continues at coordinate 63,752,872 of NC_089233.1, read as the reverse complement.
TTCACATCTACTTCTACTATCATAGTCCAAAATCACCATTAGGTAAGTCAGATCATGTCATTCCTGTGCTCAAAATGCAAGTCCTCACACTGGCCTGCTAGTTCCTACATGGTCTATTCCCTCATTACCTCTGTCCTCAAGTACTCCCATTCTCTCTTCCTCTCCCTCTCTCTCTATTCCAGCCACACAGCCTCCACACTGTTTGGCAAGAACACCAAGCACACTTTGCCTCAGAACTTTTGCCCTCTACTTGAGCATTCTTCCCCCAGATAGCCACATGACTTATTCCCTATTTTTGAGTTATTGCTCAAATGTTGGCTTGTCAGTGAGGTCATCCTTGACCACTCCATATAAAAGGGCACTTCTTGTCCACCCCGCAGCCCCAGGTGCTCCAAGGTAACATCTTCCACGAAGTCTTCCCTAGTTTCTCTTTTCCCCCACCTACCTCAAAGCTGAAAGTTCTTTCTTCCTTCCAAGTCCCTTTATCTCACTTTCCTTGTGATCTGTTGGTTTACCTTGTATTGCATTTATTGGGGCCTTATCTTTCCCCTTATACCCTGGGTTCTTGGAGGGCAGGGATCATGTCTTCATTTCTGTCTCCTCTGAGCGCAGTAGGCACAGTAAGTACTTAAGGTTCGTGGTCAAATCATTGAAAAACTTATAATTGATTAATGACAGGGAAGACTAGAGCTCTCCTCTTAATATGAGAAGGATAGTCATTAGATTGGAGATTTTAGTTCCCTAGACTAGCAGAAAAGTAAGGCACAAGATAGGAGGAAAGAGCTGAGGAAAAAAATAGGTGGGGAAAACTGGGTTCTTCACAGAAGCATCAGAAGGCAGGATCTAACCTAGTGGGTTAGGTCTTCCAGAGGAGAAACATCCCGATGAGAGTAGTCAAACTTGTTATAAGAGGAAGACTGCAGAAAGAAAAAGACAAATATCGTATGCTAACACATATATATGGAATTTAAGGGGAAAAAAATGTCATGAAGAACCTAGGGGTAAGACAGGAATAAAGACGCAGACCTACTGGAGAACGGACTTGAGGATATGGGGAGGGGGAAGGGTGAGCTTTGACAGGGCGAGAGAGAGTCATGGACATATACACACTAACAAACGTAGTAAGGTAGATAGCTAGGGGGAAGCAGCCGCAAGGCACAGGGATATTAGCTCGGTGCTTTGTGACAGCCTGGAGGGGTGGGATAGGGAGAGTGGGAGGGAGGGAGATGCAAGAGGGAAGACATATGGGAACATATGTGTCTGTATAACTGATTCACTTTGTTATAAAGCAGAAACTAACACACCATTGTAAAGCAATTATACCCCAATAAAGATGTTTAAAAAAAAAAAAGAGGAAGACTGGACTGATCTGTTTAGCCTGGAGGTGAGAAGATACTGAGAGGCATGATAGTAAGTCTCAAATATCTGTATCTCTGTTGCCTCCACCCTAGCAGAAGCCACCTTCATCTCTTGCCTGGATGACCACAATGGCCCCAAACTGGTCTTCCACTTCACTCTTGCCCCCTTCCAATCCATACATAAACCAAAATGACCTATTATAGACACAAACCAGACTACAGCACCTCCTGCTTAAAACTCTTTAGTGTCTTCCATTGCATGTAGAAGAAAATCCAAACTTTACTATGTCTTGTATCTTCTCCAACTCATCTTATGTCATTGTCCCATTCTGCTTAATAGACTCCAAACACATTAGCCTTCTGACCGACAGAACATGCCATGTTCTTTTCCTATCTTTCTTGAACTCTTTGAATGGTTTTCTCTACCTCATGTTTCAGATCTCAGTTTAACTGTCACTTCCTAGTGAGGCTTTCCATGACCACCCCAAGTAGCATTAGTCCTTCCTGTTATTCTTCATCACAAAACTGTATATTTTTTTGTAGCATTTTTCTCAAGCTGTAATTATTTTATTTACTTATTTACTTTTTTTTTTGCTAACTGTCTGTCTCCCCTACTAGACTGTAAGCTTCCTGAAGGCAGAGACCATGTTAGTCTTGTTCACTGCTGAATCCCCCGTACCTTGCAAGGAACCCTGTATATAGTAGATGCTCAATAAATACTTGCTGAATGAATGAATGAACCTGAAGGATAATTATGGGAAAGAAGCAGACTAGCATTTTGTAATTATAAATGGAAGAGCTATGTCAATTGGGAGAGTTCAATATAAGGAAAGCCTTTTTAAATGTCAGAGCTGTCCAGAAGCATAGGAGTGTGCAGGTTGGACCAGGGAAACCCTGACATCTACTTGATCATTCCTGAGGGAGGGAGGTCCTTGGAATTTTCATTTTATAAGCAACCATGTGATTCATGTTCAGTGAAGTTTGAGATGACCTTTAAGGCCCTTCCAACTTTGAGATTCTTTGATTCTGTAAAATTAAGAAATAATGTGTTCTATGATCCATAAAGCACTGCACAAATGTGAAGCACTTAGATATAAGTATACCCTCAAGTCACTTTCCCTTTCACCAAGGGAGCAGGGAGTGGGTGCAACATAGCTTGACCAATTAGCAGCTTAATGTTCCCTCTGGGTACTCCTGGCTGAACAGGGAAAAAGGCTGGAGGAGGAGGTGGGAGGAGGCAAACACCAAAGACTGAATCCTAAATCACTTAGAATAGCAGAGAAGGATAGGGCTTTTGATGTTCACCACCCTTATTTACAGATGAGAAACCTAATGCACAGATGGGAAGTGATAGCCTCGAGGTTACTTAGCACATTAGTAGCAGCATTATTCTAAAGCAGTGCTATCCAATATGGTAGCTACAAGCCACATATAGCTATTGAACACTTGAAATGTGGTGGAGGAACTGAATTTTAATTTAATTTAATCTATTTTAAATATTAACAGTCACCCGTGGCTAGCTCTAGAGTCTATATGTCTCTAGTTCAGGGCATTCTCCTGCTAAATGACATGGCCTCCAAAAGGGCAATGTTGTTTCCAAAACCAGAATTAGCATAAAGAAGAAAATCAAAGTGTAGGAGTCCTGAGAACTGTGGGGTTAAAGTGCACCAAATGTGGATTTTAGTATAGCTATGATCACCCAAGAGAACTGAAAACATACATCCATACAAAACCTTGTTCACAAAGTTCGTAGCAGCATTATTCAAGATATCAAAAAGTGAAAACAATCCAAATATACAACTAAAGAATGGATAAATAAAATATGGTATGTCCATACAATGGAGTATTATTCTGCATAAAAAGTAATGAAGTACTGATACATGCTACAACATGGATGAACCTTGACAAGATTATACTAAGTGAAAGAAGCTAGACACAAAAGACCACATACTGTATGATTCTATTCATGTGAAATGTGCAGAAGAGCGAAAGCCATAGAGACAAAAAGTAGATTAGTGGTTGCCTAGGGCTGAGGCAAGGAAAGTTGGAAGAAAATGAAGAGTGATTGTTAATGAGTATGGGGTTTCTTTTTGCAGTGGTGAAAATGTTCTAAAATTGATTGTGATGATGGTTACACAACTCTTTGAATATGCCAAAAGTCACTGAATTGTACTTTAAATGGGTAAACTATATGCTATGAATTATATCTGAAAAATTTTTGAACTTACTGTGGTTTTGATTAGAACTGCAAAAAGCACACAGATTAATTTGGGGAAAAAAGCAGACATCTATACAAATCTTCCTTTCCTGAAAGATTGTACCTTAGCACTATTCATTCATTCATTCATACTGTTCATTCATTCATACTGTCTCTTTCTATTTGCCTAAAGACTTGCGACTTATTTGTTTTATTTTTAACATTATAGTCATATGTATACACCTGTTTCCCTCACTGGATTGTGAGTTCCTAAAGGCAGGCAGGACATCGTTTTATCTGTTTCCTCCTCAGTGCCTAGCAAACAAAGTTTGACACGCAGTGGGCACTTAATACATAATTGTGAAATGAATGGATAAAAATATGAACAAATAAACTCTGCTCACATGATCAGCCAGATCTAGGCTGATCAGAGTGAGAAAACATGGAAGGAAAGAGGGGATAATAGAGGATACAAATGAAGAAGACAGATGCTAAACAGGCAGCGGGAAACAGACATAGAGGAAAAATATTTAAAACTTATGGAATGGGATTTGGAAACATATCAAGAAGAGTTTCTTGAGCCCCTACAGTGGGCTCAGTTCTGGACTCTATGCCATGGAAGAGACTGGAAGAAGCCCTTGGATATGCAGTTCAGGTTGTGAGACACATGCTTCGCAGTTTGAGCTATAATTACACCCTGTTCTCCTGCCAGCTATTTTCAGGCTTTGCTCCAGAGACCTTGTGCCTGTTCGCCCTGCCCAAAGTGGCTTTGGTGACAGTTGGATTCCATATGTCTTCTCTGTTGAGAAGGCAGACCTGGGCCAGTATAGAAGTTAACCCTTTTCCCACTGCCTACATGCCTGTTTACAGGAGGGAAATCATACACATTCATTCCTACTATCCAGTTGTTCCTGGATGGAACAACTATGCTAGCCTTCCTCAAAACAAGTGAATGAGGGCAGCTCTCTTAGCTCCTTTATTATCATAGCATTTGGAATGCTGCCTTAAACAGGAATATGCCTGGGTTAGAAAAAGAAAGTGGGAAGAACAGCCAGGAACAACATACTACATGTACATCAAGTCTCTCAAGTATAACAGACACATGCAAAAATATTCACTTCAATGGTTCTTTGTTATTTAGGTAGATATCATAGTTTAAGTCAGTAGTTTTCAAGCTAGAGTACTCTATTCCTGTATGTACCTGAGCAGGAAAAGTTTTAAGAGAATAAGTGTCCAGAGACTCAACTTTCATATGTAATCTTTCCTAACATTGATCTAAGTTGGCTCTCCTTTCCCACTTTCTTTCTCCCACTTTATAAAAAAATGCCATCTCTCTCTCTTATCCCAAACCTTATTATGCCTATACAATGCTGAGGTTAAAAAAAACCCTCCAGAGTGCCAAACAAAGGGGCAGTTTGAAAACGCATAACTTCAGAGGGAGAGCCCCAAGAAAGCAAATCAGAGAGCTTCCATAAGAAATCAATATTGAAAGGAGTAACACCTTAATTGACAAACTCATGGCAAGTCTACTTGCCTTATTTCTCCTAGAATTATAATTCAGAAGTTAAATAGTTATCACAGGTCATATATTAGCATAACTGCTTTAACTGAAAAAGAAGTTAGGCATTTTCTAACAAAGTAAATCTGATTTGGCTATGTTGACAGTGAGAACTGGCTGTTCAAATTAGGTAATATGATAAACATTTTCTATAAATTATATGAGCTAAATTTGCAGTTTCAAGATTTTGAAAAAGATATATAAAATATATACATGTATACAATAAAAAACACATTGGAAATTAAATTCTTTGCAATTATTTAATATTACAATAAAATGTTTAAATGTGAACTTTAAAATGTGTGAAGAGCTACATAATTTTTCAAAATTCTTTTAGGCATTAGATTACTAATCTAACTAATTATTTTTCAAAGACACCCTGCCACTGCCCACCACATCAGAAACATCTGAGGAGGTTTTAAAAATACAAGTCAGAAGTCTTACCCTCTGAAAATTCTGATTCAATAGTCTGGGTGGGGTCCAGGGATCTGGATTATTAACAAGATCCTCAGGTAATTATTTGGAGTCACCAGACCTAGATTATTGTTTACCCCTAATTCAATGTATGAATTTGCACAAAATTTCCCCTCTTTTCTGAGCCTCTGTTTTCTTCTCTGTAAAGTATGAGATGGGAGGAAGGAGTCAAGAAGAGGGGGATAATCACTAATGTATCTTAGACTCCTTGATTATCATTTCTTCCTTTCAGAGGCAGGAGAATGGGTCTTAAAAGTCAGTTTCAGAGAAATGAGATTATACTTGGGAAAAAAAAAAAAGAACAAACTTAGCTGAGGTAGATAACAAATAAATAAAAATAACGAAACCTGTATGCCTGCCTCGCCGGTTTTTGTGTACATCAAATAAGAATCCAGCTAATTCATTACACGAGTACAGTTCCCTCACCTGATCTTCACAGCTACTTTTGCAGTAGGTAGAACATGTATTATTATCCCTGTTTTAAAGATACAAGAAATCCAGAGGACACGATTGCCAAGGCCACACAAGGAGAATTCAGGAGAAATCTGTAACTAGGTTCCAGGTTTCTGACTTCCAGGCTAGTGTTTGTTCCACTATACCAATTTGGATTATACCTAAATGAACACGGAGAAGCCTCTCTCCTAAGAATCTCCAGGAGTACTGTAAAGAAGCTGAGAAGACTCCCATCCACTTTGAGCTTTAGCCTATGGTCAAGATCATACCCACCAAGACCTCTTCAGTATTCTGAAGATTTTGAAAGATCCAAAACCTCAGGCAAGGAAACCCACATATGTCTATATTCACAATCCTTGGCAATCAATGCTCAAGTGTCACAGGAGCACTTGTACACCCATTTGCTCCTAGAGACATTCCCCACTCCCCCTGGAAATAAGGAAAAACACATTATCCGCAACATTTCCTTCCTAAATAAAATTCTGGCTCACAAGTAAAAATCTTGCCCCCATCAGGTTGTGAGCTCCGTGAGGACAAGGACCAGATTTCTCATGTTTATTGCTACATTCTTTGTACTTTGTACAGTGCCTGACAAATTTCTATAAATATCTACAAAATTAATTTTTTTAAAACCTGCTGTTAGAAGCTAATGGATTGTCCATGGAGCATGACTATCCATAAGTTGAACCCTTACCTGACCATAAGTTGCATTTACCTGGCATATATGAAAATTAACTCAAAATGGATCAAGGACCTAAATGTAAGACCTAAAACAATAAAAGTCAAAGGAAAAAAGAATCTAACAACAACAACAACTCTGCTGCTAGAAGCTAGTGGATTGTCTGTGGAGCACAGCTGTCCATACAAAAAACTTAGGTTTCTGTCAGTTTGGATGTCATATAAGACAAAACAGAAACAGACTCACACATGCAGAGAACAAACTAGTGTTACCTTGGGGGGAAAGGGGTGAGGAGAGGAGCAAAATATGTGAAGGGGATTAAGAGGTACAAACTACTAGATATAAAATAAATAAGGTACAAGGATGTAATGTTCAGCACAGGGAATACAGTCAATATTTTAATAACTTTATTTGGAGTATAATCCATAAAAATATCCAACTACAATATTGTAGTTTGAACACTTGAAACTAACATAAGTCAACTATGCCTCAATAATAATAAGAAGAATAAAAAAGATAAGACAGTAATCCTCAAGAGTAGCTGAAACTAAAGTTCAACAAGAGGCCTGTCTGACTGCTCATTTGGATAGATTTCCATGTATTAAAATATGGTCAGGGCGGGCTTCCCTGGTGGCGCAGTGGTTGAGAGTCCGCCTGCCGATGCAGAGGACACGGGTTCGTGCCCCAGTCCAGGAAGATCCCACGTGCGGCAGAGCGGCTGGGCCCGTGAGCCATGGCAGCTGAGCCTGCACGTCCAGAGCCTGTGCTCCGCAACGGGAGAGGCCACAACAGTGAGAGGCCCATGTACCACAAAAAAAAAAAAAAAAAAAAAAAGGTCAAAAAAGAAACAAACACTGGTTTCAAAAATAAGCCTCTCATCAAAAATCAGTCAGAGGACTTCCCTGGTGACGCAGTGGTTAAGAATCCGCCTGCCAATGCAGGGGAAATGGGTTCAAGCCCTGGTCCAGGAAGATCCCACATGCCGCGGAGCAACTAAGCCCGCGAGCCACAACTACTGAGCCGTGTGCCACAACTACTGAAGCCCGTGTGCCTAGAGCCCGTGCTCCACAACGAGAAGTAACCACAATGAGAAGCCCCCGCACCGCAATGAAGAGTAGCCCCTGCTTGCCGCAACTAGAGAAAGCCTGCGTGCAGCAACAAAGACCCAAAACATCCAAAAGTAAAAATTAATTAATTAATTAATTTAAAAAATATAAAGTATACAATTCAATTTTAAAAATCAATCAGAAATGCATGTGTTGATATGCTACAGAAACGTTTCCTGCAAGGACAACTCTATGTTATGTATTCCAGGGCAAATAAATAAATAATGATTCTCCAGTAAAACCATAAGGCTTTTAATAAATAGATCAGACCTTAGAACACTAGATGAGAGCTGTTCTCAAAGCCTTACATCCCAGCTAAAGCTCTCTCATTCCTGGGCAAGAATGCTACAATGACAGGGAAACAAATAGGGAAAAAAGTAGACAGGGAAAGAGCTCTGGATTAGGAGTCAGGAAAACTATATATTTAGGTCAAGCTTCACTACCTTTCACAGTGTGAGAGCTTTTGCAAATTACTTCACTTCTCTGGGTCTCAGTTGCCTCAACTGTAAATGAGTGGAATATTTCATTAAATGTGCTTTCTAAGTCTGGATTTTATTATTCATTCTGCCTGAGAGCAAGAAAGAGAGTCGGAAAGGGAGAATCGGGAAAAGCTTCACGAAGAAGATGGCATTTCAAATGGTTCTTAAAGAATAAGCAAGGTTTAGATTGGCCCAGAAAAGGAACAGACCAATTCAGGAAGAAAGGAACAAGGGTGGCTTAGATGCAGAAGTGGGAAAACACAGGCCAGTCTACAGGCCAGTGACAATCCTAAATACTAGTATTTTCATCTATCAGTTGTGTTTTTTCATAAAGCTAAATTTATTTGATATAAAGGACTATACTTTTTGCTATGTATATTCTCATGCAGTTAAGTTATTTTTAATTGAGTGATAGTGACATAAGTTGATATTTGCGGTTTGAAAAATATCCTTACTTCATAAAATTTTAAATTGGCAACTCTTTGGGGGTCTCTGCTGAAAAATTCATTAAATTTTTAAAAATCTCAGACTTCCCCAGTGGCGCAGTGGTTAAGTATCCACCTGCCAATGCAGGGGACACGGGTTTGAGCCCTGGCCCAGGAAGATCCCACATGCCGCAGAGGAACTAAGCCCGTGCCCCACAACTGCTGAGCCTGTGCTCTATAGAGCCCGCAAGCCACAACTACTGAGCCCGCGTGCCACAACTACTGAAGCCCGTGTGCCTAGAGCCCGTGCTCTACAACAAAGAGAAGCCATCGCAATGAGAAGCCCGCGCACTGCAACGAAGAAAAGCCCCCACTCGCTGCAACTAGAGAAAGCCCGCGCACAGCAACGAAGACCCAACACAAAAATAAAATTAATTTTTAAAAAATTATTTTAAAAAAAGATTGAAAAGATAGAATGTCAAGGCCATGAAAATCAAGAAAAGACTAAGGGGCTATTCTAGATTGAAGACTAAAAAGAAAAAAAAAAGACTAAAAAGACATGACAACCACATGTCATGTGTAATTGTGAACTGGATCCTTCTGCCATTAAGGACATTATTAGGACAACTGGTAAAACTTCAGTGGAGTGGAGTCTGAGGATTAGATAGTAGTGGTGTATTAGTGTTGATTTCCTGATTTTGATAGTTGTATTATGGTTATATAGGAGAAAGTCCTTGTTGGAAATACACACTATTCAGGGTCTGCATCTTACTCTCAAATGGTTCAAGAAAAAAGTTATTTGTATTGTACTTGCATCTTTAAGTGTTGATACTGTTTTATTATCTGACTAGAAAATTAGACAACCCACCAGTCGGAGGGGATAGAGGAGCTTAAACTTGCTCATTATTGCCAGCTCCAGCCCCACCCTGGCCCTTCTTGGCATTTCTTCCTCTTTGTGAGGCCTCACGGTAAGGCGAGAAGAGGGAAAAGACAGAAGTCCTTCTGGGAGTCCTGGCAGACAATAAAGGACTCATGTTCACTACCTGCTTACAAACCCTGATATGGTGCTGGCAGATCACCACTCAGGCATGGTGAATACACTTGGCCAAGGCAAGCTTGAAGACCTCTCCAAAAAATCCTTGATTTTCAGACCCAGGTAATCACCTCGTACAGCACCTGCAGCGGGGTGTTGCTTTCAAATAGAGGCGTTCAGTAGCGGCTCTTGGGCAGAGTAAAGTTGACCCTCCAGACCTCATGTTTCTTCAGAGCCCATATTCGCTGATTAGCTTCAGCTCTTGGTTGAAGTGGGATTTAAAAGGTCTCAGGGGGGTCACACACACTTTGCTACAGACGCAGCACCAGGCCACTGGCATGTCAGCTCCACTCTCCTGTCTCTACCTAAGCACAGACCCCAGTAACTGAGGAAGAGCTATACTTGTAACTTTTCTATAAATTTAAGAATGTTTCAAAACTTTAAAGATTCAAAATATAGACTAGAGAGGGCTCATATATATAGGGCCGCAAATGCTTAGTTTAAATTTTATTCTGTAGGTCAGGAAAAGTCAGAGAGGTTCCTAGACTAAAGGCTCTTCCTCCACCTCAAAACATTTTACCTACTAAACTCCCAATCCATAGAGGACTGGAAATGGACAATCTTTGCCAGAGTGGCCATCCAATGATCAGTGCCTACTGCTTGCCAAATTAGGAAAGTAAGGGAATGAGAGGCTAGTCCTTACTCTCATAAACTTAAAATCTTTAATTGGAGAGATCTAAACCACCCACCACATCAGGCCAATATTGGGAAAGAGCAATCAAGAACAAGAAAATGCAGGAGTAGGAAATTACCAAAGGAATGCAAAAGAAATAACTTAAGCGTGGTCAATTATGAAACACTTCCTAGAAATGGTGGATTTTGAGCCAAGTTTGAGAAAAGAAGTTAAGTTCATTAGAGGAAAGAAGGACATTTTGTAAAGTATAGAAAAGTCATATGTGGCTGCCAGTCTTGAACCCTTCTGCCTAACAGTGCCCTTAGACATGTGTAATATGTATGAGTATTAGCACCACCTCATAGTAATAAATCTTTTCAGTGTGTTTTGTTGTCTTTCGTCTCAGCTAATCCTTGTAGCAATTTTTTGAGATTGGCAAAACAAGATTTGCTATCCCCATTTGAAAGGTCAGAAAACTGAGGCTCAGAAGGGTGTCATCACTTGCTGAAGGTCATAAAGCAATGGTTGGGACCTCTGCCTGCAGATCCTCAGGTAGGCTTTCTGGGTTTTGGTTTTTGTTTTTTCTAATATATACATGATCAAGAGAGTGATCTTTTCAAAATGTAACTCTGATATGTCACATCTCTACTTGAAATTCTTCATTGTCTACCTAGCACTTGTCACAATTGCAATTTTACATCTCTGTGTATGAAACACAAATTTCTGATCCTCCCCCAAAACTTCTCCTCCCAGTTTCTTCTCCAACTCAACTAATGGAAATTCCATCTTTCCAGTGCTCAGACAAAAAAACCTTTGTTTCTTGACTCCATTCTCTTATACCCCACATCAAGTTCATCAGCAAATCCTATTGGCTCTGCCTTCAAAATATTCCAAAATCTGGGGAATTCCCTGGTGGTCCAGTGGTTAGGACTCCACGCTCTCACTTACAAGGGCCCAGGTTCAATCCCTGGTGTCTCAGGGAACTAAGATCCCATGAGTCACACAGTGTGGCCAAAAAAATAGAAATAAAAAATCTGACCACTTTTCACAGCTTCTACTGTTGTCTCCATTATCATATCTTATCTGAACTGTTGTCAGTGCCCCCTTACTGGTCCCCTTGCTATTGCCCTGTGCCTCCCACCCACTATTCTCAAGGTAGTATGCAGACTATATATAGTAGATATTCAGTTAAAAAAAATTGTTTGATGAATGGATGAATGAACACATCTCAGCTAAGGAAAGGATGTTATTTCTTTGAGGTTTGCCCTTTAATGTGTTAAGCCTTATAAATTATCATTATAAATTGTAGTCAACATTTCTAAAGCCAGCCCTAAACCATCTAAGTAAACTACTGGCTAGATAAGTGACAGATTGTCAAAGAAGCTAAGTCTGTGAAGTAGAAGCATAGTGTCTATAACAAAGAATGTAAGCGTCCTTCTGTCCAGAACAAGTTACAACTGCTATGTGACCTGGCAAAGTCACTTCCACTCTCTGAGCCTTAAGCTCCTCATCTGCCAAGTGTTCTTGTGAACCATACCTAGGTTCAAAAAAACAAGGGAACAATTATACACGTACAACACAGAGGAGACATAGTTTATTATTAGAATAAGTAGAAAACTCTTAGGCATTATGGGAGATTGTAAATAATTCCCTGTCCAGGGCATACCATAGGTAGAGTACTTAATAAATGATATTGGCCAACTAGAGTATGTATACAAGAGACCAACATGCATGATGAAGGAGTTGTTCAAGAAACTATATCATACAAGGAACCTGGGAATGTGGACTCATGACTACCTCATCCATAAAACAAGAGCACTGACTAGGTCAGGGGTTTTCAAACTGAGTTCTGCAAATCCATGGAGGTTCCACACATATATCTCACAGGGACCACAGTGACAAGGTAAAGAAGCCAACAGAATGTAGCTCTGGTCCTCCAATCTATGCTTCAACCAGATCAGCTCTGCTTTTTTCCTGTTTTAGGAATGAGGCTTTGGCATAATGACAAAAATAGCTAACATACTGTTTGCCAAGCACTAAGCCCTTTACACAGATTATTCCAATTATTCCTCACACCAATCTAGGAACCGTTATTTTATTTTTTTGGTTGTGTTGGGTCTTTGTTGCTGTATGCAGGCTTTCTCTAGTTGTGGCGAGAGGGGGCTACTCTTTGTTGGGGTGCGCGGGCTTCTCATGCGGTGGCTTCTCTTGTTGAGGAGCATGGGCTCTAGGCAGGCAAGCTTCAGTAGTTGCAGCACACGGGCTTCAGTAGTTGTGGTGGTGGGCTCAGTATTTGCAGTGCACAGGCTTCAGCAGTTGTGGCTCACAGGCTCAGTAGTTGTGGTGCACAGGCTTAGCTGCTCCACAGCATGTGGGATCTTCCCTGACCAGGGATCAAACTCATGTCCCCCGCGTTGGCAGGCAGATTCTTAACCATTGCACCACCAGGGAAGTCCCTAGGAACTATTATTGTTCCCATTTTACACATGGGAAAACTTAGGTTTAAAAAGGTGAGGCAATTTGCTCAATTTGTGGGAGTAGTTACTGAAACCCAAGCATAGACCAGATCCTGTCAATCACTATACATATAATATTATATTTGAATAAAAGGATTCTAATGCTTTTAGAAAATTGAAAATTACTGAACTAGATGATCTTCAAGGCATCTTCTAGATTTAGATATCTATAATTCTACATTCAGCCTGGCAAAGGGATACTGCCCTCAAATACCTGAAGGGATGTCTTGTGGAGAAAAGAATGGGATTATTCTATGTGGCCGCAGAGCAGAGAACTAAGACCAAGGGAAGAGGAGAGAATGGAGATAAAGTTATACGGAGGTAATATATCTAAGAACTTTGTAAAAGAGCTGCCTAACAATGGGATAGGTATTGTGTGAACTCTGTGGTCTTGGTAGTGTCCCAGAATCAGAATGATCACTTATGAGAATTGTTGGGGATGGAGATACTGGGGCTACAACTCCTGGTTTGTACAGGAAGTGGACCTCAAAGGTCTGGGAGTGAGAGTCTCAAATTCTCACAGAGGTTCAAGGTATCAGACGCTAGGGATCATTACCAGTGACCAAACTCTCCCATACCAAATCCAGGAAAAGGGAGAAGGCCCATCTTCAGCTCCAAGCCTTCTGTATTTACTGTTGTAAATGTGAGGCTTCCCTAAGGCAAGAACCCATGCTCCCACCTAACTACCTGCTCTCTTCAAAGGACAAGAGGCCAGTACTGGGTTCCTCCCCTTCCCCCAACCTTCCCTAGCTGCCTTGCCACTGCAGTTCCCTACATTTGTGATAGAAATTCTGAAGGTCAGTGACAGAAGTAACTTTAGCAAGTATCCTGTTCACCCCAGACAGTTTACCAGTGAGATAAAGAAGGCTCAGAAAAAGGTCATTATCTAAAGCCATTCTCCTCATTAAATATTTACTTAATACACTGGTAAAAGAAATCAGCCCAGACACAAACTCAGGTAGCTGACATGGCTCAGGACACTGAGTCAGGCCTCAAGACAGTCTCCATTTATTACACACTTATTATTAGATATGCTAGTACACATATTAATGTATAACATATACTATTATTATTATAATACATTTATTATTCATTTCCCACCTACTTCCAAAAAGTGACTAGTGACTTGGACAGCACAGTCTACTTGTTTCATTTTTATCACTTTAGGGAGTGGCTCTTTAAGGCATCAAGAGTCTGAAACTCAGGGGAAGTGAGAGAAGAAAATTAGAGATCCACCTTAAACATGAAATCCTCCAGTCCTCCTCCACAATCTGCCCGCCTGATTCAAGTGGAGAAAGACTGTTCCCAGCAATAGTTATTTCCCCACATATCTCCCGTTAGTTTAAAGCATTTATGCTAAAGTGTTCATATTACCAGACAAGGGGATCAGATTCTCTTCCTCAGCTTCTTCATCCCTTCTAAAATCCTCCTCTTCTTTTATCATCTCAACAGAAGCCCAGCCTGCCTACTGAGTCACCATAGAGTCACTACAGGTTGCAACAGAACTTCTAAAAACAACTTCCTCTTCAGAAACAATCACAGAATCCTGAAACGTCAGTGTTGGAAGGGACCTTGCAGAGTATCAGTAGTTCATCTCCCACCACTCCCACAAAGGGAAGGCCCAGAGAGGGGAAGAGAATGGTCTGAGGCCATCTTCTTTCTCAAATGAGTGTTTTTCCTTAGCAAGTATAGTAGACCCTAGAACAACATAGGGGTTAATCTGCATATAACTTACAGTTGCCTCTCCATATCCTTGATTCCTCCATATCTGCTGATTTAACCAACCACAGACCATGCAGTACTGTAGTATTTACTGTTGAAAAATATCTGCGTATAAGTGGACCCATGCAGTTCAAACCCACATTGTTCAAGGGTCAAATGGTATATTTGAATAAGTAAATACACTATTGTGAAACCAGTGGAGATATAGATGGAGGACAAAAAAGTCCCTCCCTTCCCATAGTGATCATCTAGTTCACTGAACTAGTGATCAACTAGTGATCATCTAGTTCACTGAAATGAACTCCAGAACATGGACCTAGATAATTAACAGAGTCCTTGGACATGAATGCTAAGACAACACACTCTAGGGCTCTGGTTTTCCATGTCACCTTGACAATCTTCTCCTTGTCAGACCATGGGCTTATCTCACCTTCCCAACCATCCCCACCTCCTCAAATACACACACTCACACATACCCCACCAGGATCTGGACAGTTCTAAATATCATATTTTGGAACTCATACTCAGGAACATACAGGGATCCTGAGAGCAGAGCTTCTGTCCTAAAGTCACCTGCTTCTCAGAAGTTTCTAAGGAAGGACTGAATAATAGAGCCTGTGGAGAGATATTCCAGTGATTTCAGCTGAGGTTGAAGGGGGAGATGGTATAGAGATAATGATAGCCATAGGCAACCCAAAGCAAAAAGTAGAAGGAATGGACTATACCAAATATTTTGGGCTTTGGAGATTGGGTTCCTCTCCTGGAATAACCTAGAGACTGAGCAGCTCATATAAATCACCAGAATAATAGCCATCAACCACTCTTTCCATCCACTCCCCATAATCTCCCACTGCTTACTTAATCCCCCAATCTCCCACTGTTTGCCAGTATCCCTTTAACTCCTTGAGCTACCTCTAATATTCCTCACCGACTCTCTCTCCCTGAATTACTTTTCTAATAACTTTGTTACTGATTTCCTTCTCACATGTACACACATAAACCCCCACGAACCTGCCATGTTAGGGGGAAGAAAGTGCAAGAGAGGTTAAAACCAAAGTCTTAAGAGCAAATTTAGCCTCTGGATCAGATGACTGTGTGCCTCTGAAAGAGGTAAAGTGTTATATAGACTAAGGGGACCCTTGACTCTTCTCTCTCACTTTCTCTGTCTGTGCGCCCACCATCTACACACCCAGTTACCTATGTTGGTTTCTTTCCTTTAAATTACTCTAACATTTCATTGTTCAATTCCATTCCCACCAGCAATATCCCAGTTCAGGCATCTCTACCTTGAATAACAAAACTCTCAATTCTCTGACTTTCCACTCTCACTTCCATATGAATCCAGATTAATCTTCTTAAACCCAGCTGTGACTGCATCATTCCCCTGCATAAAATCTTTCCTAGGTCTCCAAAAATAGTCAAGATGTCCCATTCCTGGACCTCATCCACTGCTGAAGATAACCTTGACTCCTCTCTCTCTCTCACTCCTCAAATCCAATCCAAGTCAGCAAATTCCATGGGCTCTTCACTCAAAATAGATCCAGATTTTGACCACTTTTAACCACCTTCAAGCTACTACTAAAGTCTAAATCACCATCATTGTTCAGCTGGATTTCTATAATAGTCTCATAATTGATCTCCATGCTTCTATTCTTGCCCTTCTACAGTCTATTCTCAACACAAAGACAGATTCTAAACATAATTCTAAATATAAGTCAAATCATTTTTACTTCTATGCTCAAGATTGTCCAGTGGTTCCCCATTTCACTGTGAATAAAACCCAAAAGTCTTTCAAGATTCTATACAATCTAGTGTCCTGCTGACCTCATTCCCTACTACTCTGTTTTTCTAGCTAATACTGCTTCAGCTACACTAACTTCCTAGCTAGTATTCAAATACCCCAGGTAGCAGAACACTCCCATCTCAGGACCTTTGCACTTGCTCCTCCATGTACCTGGAATATTTCCCTTTCCCAAGCCAGCTATGGGCATAACACTCTTCATTTCCTTCATATCTCTGCTCAAATGTCACCTTTATCAGAGAGTGCTTCCCTTATCAATCCCTATTCTTCATTGCCATTCCTTTTTCCTTAAACTGCTTTGTATTTTTCTATAGCACTTATCACTACCTGTCACATATTTATTGGTTGGTTTGTTTATTGTCTGTCTCCTTAAGCTGGAATATAACCTTCACGAGGGCAGAGAGTTTGTCTGTTTGTTCAAAATACTTCCTGGTACATAGTAAGTTCTTAATAAGTATTGAATGAATAAATTGTTCCCTACATAAACCCTTTACTCTAGACAGACTTGGTCATCTCACTGTCCCGATATAATAATAATGGCGGCTAATATTTGAGTGCTTTCAATGTGCCAGGAATTGGACACATGGGTTTGTTATCCTTTTCAATCCTGTTCAGCTGACAACTCCATGAGATAAAAACTATTTTTATCTACATTTCACAGTTGAGAAAACTGAGGCTCAAAGAGGTTATGTAACTTGTGCAAAATCGTAAAGCTAGTTAGTGGCAGAAACACAACTCAAATTAGGTTAGTTTGACACCAAAACACATTCTCCTAATTTTATGTTATACTGCCTCCCTGCAATGCTTTCTCCCTTCTGTGAACTATTAGTAAAAGTGGCTCTTTGCAATTTGACCCATAATTGCTTTCAGGCTGTTTCATGTAGGCCTGTCTGGTCTTCCCCAATAGAATGTAAATCTATTTTACATTCATTAAAGGGTCTGGGCCATTTAAACCTGGTGACACCATTTATTTTACATTTTTAAGCAAATTAATTTAAAGTTAATTTAACTAATATGACTAATTTCTCTTTTCACTGGTCACAGCCAAGTACTGCACAGCTAGAATAACGAAGTACTATTGACCCTTGAACAACACGGGTTTGAAATGCATGAATACATTTATATGCAGACTTTTTTCAATTGTAAATACTACAGTACTACATGATCCACTGTTGGTTGAATCCACAAATGTGGAACCTCGGATACAGAGGCTATGGAGGGCCAGCTATAAATTACATGCAGGTTGGATTGTGCAAGTGTTGGCACTTCTAACCCTCGAGTTGTTCAAGGGTCCACTGTAGTATCATATGGTAAAAAGAGAAGTTGAGTAGGAGTGAGGATATCTGGAGATTAGTTTCAGCACTGTCTCCAAGCAGGTTTATCACCCTTAAGCAAATCACTTAGCTTCTCTGATCCTTAATCTACCCATCTGTAAAGAGAGCTGGCCTAGATGGACTCTAAAACAGTCACTTCAAATTCTAAAAATACTGTTCTTCCGTGAGTATTTACAATGTGTCAAGCCAAAAGTAAAAGGCCAAATTCTTCCTTAATATTGTTCTATTTTGGCTTATTGGAGTACTTTCCTAAGAGCACTATTTCCTTTGTGGATTATTTCAGTATGTATATAAGATATGCCCTAAAACAAGAAGTGACCTACAAATGTGGTTTTCTAATGCCATTATAGCTATCTAAATGCCTAGGTTGAAAAGAAAGTCATACTATGGCTCCATAAGAAGTGTATCAACTGGAACAAATCACTGAAAAGATGTCACTTTAAAAGCATTAATAGAAAGTAGAGCGGGAAGAAGGTGGGCTCCAAGACAAAGGACAAAGGAGAAAAACAGCACTTCAGAGAATAAATTATATGATAGTTTGAAAAAAATTGAGTATATGATAAAGGCAAATAGTGCAAGAAAGATGGCAGGCGATTTTTAACTTCTGTGAAAAAAAAATCTTTACATAAAAGGAACTGCAACTGTGATAGATTATTCTAACATAAACATTGATTTTTAAATCAACTAAAAAACAGAGGTATAATTATATTGAGGAAAAAAGAGAAGGAAGCTGGAGGAGTACACAAGAACTGAATTCTCATCTATCATAAAAGGAAGTCAATACTTTCTAAAAAAAAAGATGAAGAAATAGCAGTGTAAGCATATTATTTTTAAAATATGGAGGTAGAAAAGGGAAGTAACCAAGTATCTCGCATGTTTGCACTTTACTTTCTTTTAACAAATGTGATTTATTTGTAGCTTGAGAATTGAATAATAATGGCCAGTGTGGTACTTGTCTCCACTCTTCTTACCCTTGTACCATAACACATAACATAGGGCTGTGTACCCAATATCTTTAAAAATTCTTATTGGTTGAGTGACCAATGTAAAAATGGAGTGAAAATGTCTTGTTATAGAGTTACAGAATTTTGCACTGAAAGTAAATGTAGAGACTATATAATCGAGTGCTTCCCAAATTGGTGTTCCATGGAATACTGCTTCTTTTGATGTTAATAGCATGCTACAAAATGTGTTTGGGGCTCAAATAAACTTTAAAAATCCCATGTTAAAATTAATCAGGTGTCTTTACTGTAGGACTTCTTGGAGTCTTTACTATATTAATATACATTGGGAATCCCACAAAGGTAATTTATTATGTAGTGCTTCTCAGTCTCATTTGTTTCATGAATCAAGAAGCCCCTGCTAATATGTCTAGTAGTTAGTGAGTGGTTCCTAGAGCATTCTTGGGAGAACAGTGATCTAATCTACTCCTTTCATTTTACAAATGTGGAGACAGGCTCTGTTCAGGTATGTATGGTAGGGGAACTAAAAGAAGGGCCTCAGCATTCTGCAGCAATATCCAGTGATTGGACAACTCTGGCCTGTGTTTTTCAGTCTTTCATCTTGCACCTGAATTATTTCAAACCAGGTAACAAATTTAGACAAAAGCATCTCCTCTGAAAACCTTTAAAGGTTTTTTGATCCCTAAGGAACCTAGGAGGTGGGCCCAAGTGTCAGCTGGAGCTCAAGCATAAAGTCCCAGGGCAGAAGCTAAACAAAGTCTCAACAGGCATAATAGGCCATGACTTTCAGTGGCAAAGTGACCCCAAACTGAACAATGGTAATGTGATAACAGACCACTCACATCTGTATGTTGTTTTCCAATGAACAAATAAATGCTTTTACAATATCATATTTGATTCTCATAACAATCTAGAGATAAAGACAAGGGTAGAATTATTACCCCCATTTTATGAATGAGGAAACTGACTTTCAGAGAGTTAAATGCCTTGCTTAGGGTTACAAAGCAAGTGAATGGCACAGTTGGAATAAGAATCTGAGTTTCCTATCTCTCAGGTTAGGGCTTTTCTCAATATATCACACAAACTGGGCAAATTTTTACTGACTACCAATTTAATTCTTCCATGAAATACCAACGTGCTCCTATTGGCTTACTTAAAAAGAAACAGATCAATTCCAAAGTGCTCATGGTTGGTGGCAGAAGCAACACTCCAATAACTGGAACTTCAAGATCCTATATCAGGTTCAGTTTTGTAACACCTCCTCTAAGCTATGTTGCTAGGAGGAGGGGGGGGTCTCAGTTTCAGTTGGGGAGGCAGTGTGGCCTAGTGTTAAAAGCAAGGAATCAGACAGACGGGTTTGAATCCTGGCTCTACCAGTTACTCATGCTATGACCTTATTCACTATGAAGCACAGATGTGTGCTTCATTTCTTCAGCTATAAAATGGAGCAAACAATACCTACTTTGCAAAGCTAAGTTGGGAGGCTAGTATAAGAAATTAAAAGGATAGTATAGTGTCATGGTTAAGAGTATAAACTCTGGAATTGTGCTACTGGGGTTTGAATCTTAGCCCTGCTTCTTACTAGTTGTATGACTTCAGATAAGTCATTTATCTACATCTCAGAATTTCAGTTTTCACATATGTAAAATGAGGAAAATAAATAATGTATTCTTAGTTGCTGTGAGCATCAAATATGATAATATTTGCTAAGCACTTGAGCACAGTGTCTGGCATATATCTCAATCAAAGGTAATGATGATAACAGTGGTAGTGGTAGTGAAAAATCCAATATCCATTTTTCTCCCAAAGCAAGAATGAGAAAGAAAGCTACTTAGTACTGTTTGCTTCCATTTACCCTCTCACCTTGTTCCTCTCCAAGTTGAGAACACTAGACTAGAAGTCAGGACACTTGGCTTTGAATGTCAATTCTGTCACATTCTAGTTATGTGATTTTAGGGAAGTCATTAACTTACTTGAGGTATTTTTCCTCACCTGAGACATTAAGTTAATGATACTTTGCTTATTCTTCTGGGTTGTTGTAAGCATCAAATGAATTCATGGATTTTTAAGGTACTTTGTGAACTATAAAATACTATATAAATGTGAGGATGACTTTTTATCTGCCACAGGCTATAAAATAGATGTTTTTACCAGTAAAAAGCAACTTTATCGCCAAGTTTTTTCTCGTAGACAATTCGATCCAGTACATTGTAGCAGATGTTGGTAGTTGCTCCTTTCATCCACTCAATAAAGATTTTCCCTTTAGTCATATCAAAGTTGTACTGGAGGAATGGACCAGGACATGGGGTCTTCCAGTAAAATTCCTTGGCAATGTCTCCCCAAAACTCTGCAACAGAAAAGGAAGCCCAGACATCACTTAGCTTCTCAGACATATTTATCCTCAGATAGCTTACCAGTCTATGCACAGGACCAAGTCATAACTCTGCCTGTACTCTAGGACCTACCACCTGGGTCCCTCCTCTACCTATCAAATCTTAACACCCACCACACTCCTAAACCACCTTCTATTCCTATGGGCTGAATCTTGACTCAAATTTCTTCCCTCCCTTCTCAAAACTGCCACTCCATTTTTCACCGTCTATTTAAATTGTAGCCACAATGCCTAGTACGCTGTAGTCAATCAGTAACTTTTTAAATGAACTAATTAGTGAAAGGAAGAAATCCTTTACCCACAGAGCCTTCCATGACATAGGAGGCTTAATTTGTTCATTCACTCTCAGCAATTATTTAATGAGCATCTCTTTCTCCTACTACTACTTGCCCAAGTGTTACTTGCTAAGTGCCAGATGTTGCTTTAAGCTCCTTAAATGCATTATCTTATTTAGTTCTTACTACAACCCTAGGAGGTAGGCCTTATTTTCATTCTTATTTTATTGATTTGAAAATCGAGGCTCAGAGAGGTTAAATAATTTGCCCAAGGTTATACATTTACTAAGTCACCATTTGAACTGCCCTGAGGAAGACATTGTTGCTAAAATCCGAAAGATGAATAGGAGTTTTTCTCCACGCCTCCACCAAGAAAGACATTAATATGGGACAGAAAAGAACCAAGGGTATGCGTTAAGAGGAACTCCCTTAGGCCGAAGCACTGAGAATTACAGAAAGAACAGCAGGAATTGATGCATAAACTGGGCAGATAAGGCAATCCTTCTAAGAAAGAATTCTAAGGAAGCTAAGGATTCTAAGGATTCTAAGGAATGCTTCTAAGGAAGCATAAAGAATTTGCTATTTACCCTAAGAGCAATGGAAAGCCATCACAGGAGTTTAATCAGGAGAAGGACATGATCAGATTTATAATCTTGAAATATTTGCCTGGCTACTTTGGAGAAAAGGTACTCAACAGGTTAAACATACAACTGCAGAACACCTAGGATAATCTCAGTACTGGATCAGGAGCTAGAGGAGAGAGAGACACTTAGAACCTTAATAATGGAAGGAACTTTAGAGGTTATCACCCCCTCATTTTACTGATAAGAAATCAAATTTATAGAGGTAAAGTGACTTGTTCAAGGTTAGATGATTTAGCTTATATAATCTGATTAAAGAGATAAGACTAACATAAAATATTTTTGAATATACAAGACAGAATATAATTGAAAGCTAAATCACATGGAGTACAATTTGCAATGAATTAAAGAAATCCAAATTAAATCAACCCCAAGGTGCCATTATATGCCAATAAAACTAGCAAAGACTAAAAGAAAGATTAAACTCAATGCTTGAGTGGCCCTAGAAAACAGATACTCTTATATGATAACAGCATTATAAGAAATTAGCACAATTTACTGAACAGCAGGGCAATGCCTGACAAGAATCATAACATTTTTAATACCCTTTCATCTGCTAACTTAACTTTGGGGAACCCACTCTAAGAAAATAATACCAAAGGAAAAAAAGAGATTACTCAAGAGATGTTTATACTAACACTATTTATAATAGTGAAACTAGAAACAACCCTAAAGCCCAATAATGAAAAAACTGATAAAAACTAGCAATACTGGTAGTGATAACAATAGAATACTAAATGGCCATTAAAGAGGGAACAAATGGGTCTAACTCTGAAGTCCATGTTGTTACAACTACACTGAGTATGTGTGTATACTCAAAAATATTTTAAAGTGATAATTAGTAGGCATAAACTATGTAAAACTATATATGAACCACATTTATGTCCATCAACAAGGAGTGAAGAAAACTGAGTTTTATGATCACTTAGTTTTTTTTGTTTTGCTTTGCTTTGTTTTGTTTTGTTTTTTGGCCACGCCACGCTGCATATGGGATCTTAGTTCCCCAACCAGGGATCAAACCTGTGCGCCCTGCAGTGGAAGCTCGGAGTCTTAAACACTGGAACGCCAGGGAAGTCCATGATCACTTAGTTTTTGTTTTTGTTTATTTCTGGTGGAGCTGTTGAACTCTGGATGTTTCTTTGGCACACATTCTAAGTACTGAAAAAGTTTAGAAGAGGAAAAGATGAAAATGGTCTGGGATGATCAGGGAATGCTCTGTGGAATTGTCGGGGTTTGACTAGGTAGAGAGGAACAGAAGGGAATGGGCAAAGGCTAGGAGATGGGAAAGGGACTTTTGCATATCCAGTATATCAACAAGAATGACCTGTTGTAGAATGAGGGGTATATGGTAGGGAGTAGCGGAAGATAAGAATAGAAAGGTGGGGTGTTCTAGTTATCCAGAGACTCTGAAAGAAAGGCAGAATTTTAATTTGAAGCTGTAGGAAATAGGGAACTATTGCAAGTTTTTGAAGTGACATATGAAAGCAGTGTTTCCATAATATCAGGCTAATAGTGTCTAGATAAATCTAAATCTAAATCTACCAGAAATATTGGAAATGAGTGAGACTAGTGGAGAGAGAAGCAATTAGGAGGCTGCTCCCTTGAATTAAAAGGGTCTATGGGAATGGAAGAAAAGGTAACCTGAGAGAGATTTTGAAAGAGTATTTGACAGAATTTGGTGAAAGGCAGCCTATGGATCAGGGAAGAGGAACAGCATAGCTATTGGGAGAACAGGTTCTGCAATCAAAACTACCTTGGTTCAAATCACAGCTCCACCACTAAGTACCTGTGTGACCTTGTGCAATTAAGTTAACCTCTCTAAGCTTCAGTTTCCTTCTCCATAAAATGGGGATAATAGTCTCTACATCAAATCAAACAGAATTTGTGCTTAGTAAGCAGTAAGCAATCTATAAATAAATAAGATATACAGATAGATAGGATCTGGGATGGTGCCATTGACAGGGATTAGAAAATTAGGGAGGAAAGCAGGTTTGGAAGGGAAAATTGGTAAATCTGAGTCACAGTCATATTAAATATGGTATAACAACAGGGTGTGTGAATAAAATGCTCTACAGACCTATGAAATTTGAGACTAGAGCAAAAGTGAGATCCTGGATACAGAGCTAAATATGTAGAAAAGGAGTTCTTGTGACAGCAATAGCTCACCCCTGGGGAGAAGATATTTGCAAATCATATATCCAATAAAGGGTTAGTATTCAAAATATATAAAGAACTCATACAACTCAACAACAAAAAAACAAACAACCCAATTAAAAAATGAGCATAGGTGCTGAACAGACATTTTTCCAAAGAAGACATACAGATGGGCAACAGGCACATGAAAAAATGTTCAGTATTACTAATTATTAGGGAAATGCAAATCAAGACCGCAATGAGATATCACCTCCACCCGTTTGAATGGCTATTATCAAAAAGGCAAGAAATAACACGTTTTGGAAAGGATATGGAGAGACGAAACCCTCATACATTGTTGGTGGGAATGTATATTGGTGCAGCCACTTTGGAATATGGCGATTCCTCAAAAAATTAAGAATAGAACTATTATACAATCCATTATTCCACTTCTGAGTATTTTTCTGAAGAAAACAGAAACACTATTTTGAAAAGATATATGTACTCCTATGTTCATTGTAGTAGTATTTACAATAAATAGCCAAGATATGAAAGCAACCTAAGTGTCTATTGATAGATGAATGATAAAGAAGATGTGATATATAGAGATATATATTTATTATATGGATATATGAATATTACTCAACCATAAAAAGAATGAAATCTCACCATTTCAGACAGTTAGACAAAGACAAATACCATATGCTTTCCCTCATATGTGGTATATAAAAAACAAACAAAACAAAATAAATGAACAAACCAAACTAAACAAAAACAAACACGTAGATACAGAGAACAGATCAATGGTTACCAGAGAGGAAGGTTGGGGAGGGGAAAATGAGTAAAGAGGGTAATTATATGGTGATGGATGGAAACTAAATTTTTGGTGGTGACCACACTGTAGTGTATACAGAAGTAGAAATATAACACTGTACACAGGGAACTTAAATAATGTTACCTCAATTAAAAAAAAATGCCTCACCCCTGGGAAACAGATGAACTCATGACAGGAGAAAATAGAGAGGGAAGAGAAGTGAAAAGAGGCCTGAAGTAGGAGGGGAGGGATAAATTAGGAGTTTGGGATTAACGTATACACACTACTATATGTAAAATAGATAACAAATAAGGACCTACTGTGTAGCACAGGGAACTATACTCAATATTTTGTAATAACCTATAAGGGAAAAGAGTCTGAAAAAGGATATACATAAATAACTGAATGACTTTGCTGTATACTTAAAACTAACACAACATTGTAAATCAACTACAATTAAAAAAAAAAAGAAAGAAAGAAAGAAAAGAAAAGAAACAAGCTGGGGACATCTAACCTGAAAGTGAACTTAGATTAGGGGGTGAGACTATAGATTAGATCACCTCTCTGAGAGCCAACCAGGCAGTCTCCATTGGAAAAATGAAGATATGATATTATTATAGAACCAGTATATTAATTGGTCTTTACATTTTATTCCTAGAGAATCCCAACAAAAACATGGTGTTATCCCAAGAAGTCAGAATCCTGGAGTGGTTGGTGGATACAGGTGTGTGATATAAGTGTGTTTTATGAAAGTTCCATGTGATTGTGTTTTTATTTAAAGATATTGGCTCATTTCCCTATTAAAGGAAGCCTACTGTGAATTCTTTTATAAAGCGTAGAAACTTTTGGCAAGGAAAGAATTACCAACCAGTTGACTCTTTTAAGTGTAATATTTGTCTAAGGTGTGGTATACATTAATGAGCAGTAAGACACTCTCTATGTAGGCAAATTTAGTCAATAAATATCTATACGAACACCTTAAAAAAATAAAAGAGGTCTGAGGACTCAAACTTGGACACTGCATGCAGCAATCAACCACTCTACACTTGATTCAGTCTCATCCGGCATTACTCAATAATTGCTTCATCCACTTTGTTCCTATTGTTATCAGACTAACCGCTATTTAGTGAACACTACTGTGCATCAGGCACTCTATAATGCACACCTCACTTATTACTCATTTTTGCCCTCAAACGAAACTGTGAGGCAGGTATTATTACCTCTGTCTTATAGATAAAGAGAAGGAATTCCAGACAGGTTTTAAAATCTGCCTAAGGCCACACAGTAAATGAGTGGTAGAGCCAGGATCTAAATCTAGATTTTTCTGAGTTTGATTCGGTGGCTCAAGCTTGTCCCACTGCCAACATCATGCTGCCTCCCACCTCAGCTACAGTTGTGACCCCTAACCCAGCTTGAGGGCACAGATGGGGAATTTTCCCCACACGTTCTTAAAGACATGGAACTACCTATCAGAATTTCTGAGTTATTACAATCCCATCCCTAATTTCTTTTTAAAAGACAACATTTTAGTGACTTGTTCAGTCTTATATGGTAGTTTCCATTGGGATTGCTAAAATACTAAAAATAGATCTGGGACTCCATTACTAATTTGGGGACCCCAGGATGGGACCCTACTGCCCCTCAGCAGTGGAGACTAACTCACAGGTTAAAGATGTCAGGAGGCACTGGGTAGGCTGGTCTGAAAAGCGGCTAAGAAAATTCTCTTTGTGGCCCGCCTCTCCTCAAGGCGCTCTGCGCCCTTAAGAACCCGCCTTTTCACCTGAGGAACTGTTCTCTTCTTAGGACACTTTCACTCTCCTCACAAAACCTGCATCTCCTCACGAAACCCCCAAGCCGCCAAGGAACCCCCCCAATTCCTAGGGAACCCTCATTTCCTACAGAACCCTCCTTCTCAGAGAACCCCCCTCTCCTCCCGGAACCCCTTTTCCGTCTCCTTAAAGAACCGCAATTCTTCCCTCACAAAACCTCTATCTTCTCACGGACCCCTCAGTTTCCCAAGGGAACCCCAACTCCTCACTCTCCTGTGAGCCCCCCACTTCTCTCCTCCCTGACGTCTCTCAGGCCCGCCCGGGCCCGGCCTCACCTCTCGGCTCCTCCAAGGAGCGCCTGTGCAGCTCGCGGTAGCGCTGCAGCGAGGGGACGTGCGCGGAACGGCTGACCTCGGGCGGCGGAGACCAACTCAGCAACCGGCTCCGGGCTCCAGCCTCCTCCCGGACCCCGCTCCCACCGCCGCTCCGGCCCCGCTCCTCGGGAAGCCCCATCACCTCAAGTTCCGAACACCGTTGCAGCCTTGGCGGTCTCAGCGGACGGCCAGGAGGGGGAAAACAGGCCGACCGAGGGGCGGGGGCCTTCAGAGAAGGGCGGGGCCTGACAGCAGAGGCGTGGCTTAGGCATGTGGCGGGGGAGGTGGCCCGGAGGGGCGGAGCCATGCCTGGTGGAGGTGGGACCAGGGCTAGCAAAGAGACCGATAGGGAAAAGTCGAACATTGCTTGGGGGATGGGGCGGAGCTGACTTGCGGAAAGGGTGGAACCGCAGCTCGAAAGCAGAAGGGGAGGGGCCAGGCGTGACGGGAGAGAGGGTGGGCCCATGGAGTGACGGGGAGTGGCGAGGCTGGCTGTGACAGGGTCTACGAATTTCCATCCAGACCTAAAATGCAAAGACTCATTAAGTGAAGACTAGGAGGCGCCTTCAGTCTTTGCTAGTAAACCCATTTCAGTGCATAAATGGTAAACTCAGGGAAAGGGAGGGCTTTGTACAAGGTCACAGAAAAAACAACGACCGTAACTTGGGCCAAACCTAGGTCTCCTGACTCCAGGTGTTTTTACCGCCTCATCAGGCTGACGCTAAGGCTTGTGAAATGACAAAGTCTATGCAAGTAGAAGGAATCACACACTTCTTTCCTTCCCAGTCTCTTACTTCACCAAGAGACCCCTCTCCTGCCACACCTGGGCTCAGACACCTCTGGCTTCTCTCTATCTCTTCCACTCCAGAAAGGAAAGACCAGCCAGGACCCTCCATCTCCCACCTGTACTTACCACCAAGAAGGGCCCACTCCTGCCCATCGGTTCACAGAATGGCCGTCAAGGCAGGAAGGATCCTTAAGTATCCAACTCCAAGAGTGATTCTGAGGCCCAGAAGCAGGTAGCCCCCACTTCCTGAAGCCTACACAGGACCCCACCTGGCCCAGCCTCCCTTCCCACCTGCTCTCTTGTTCTTTGTCCAGCTAGCTGCAAGGCCAGCACACCCTAAACTGGAAAAAAACAACAAACAAACAAACCTCCCCATGGTCATACCTTGATCCAGAGCCTACCCAATCCTGAGGAAAGGGTCTCAGGGCTCCCAGAAGGGATACAGACCTCATGGAATAGACATGGACCCCACTGAGAAGACGATACTTCATCGAGGAGGCATTAACTGCACAAAAGGGACACACACTTCACTGAAGGTACATGGACTCCATTAAGGGAACACAGATCTTACTGGGGCATCTCAGATCTCACTGAAAGGGCTGTGGACCCTGCTAATAGGACATGAATGGCATTGAAGGTCACTGACCTTACTGAGGGCACATGGGCTTCCTCCAAAGAGATACAAAATATATAGACTTTACTAAAGAGGCATGAACCCCACTGAGAGGACTCAACCCCACTGAAGGGCCTCTTACTACACTGAGAGAATGCACACCACTGAGGGGGCACAGACCTTATTTAGTGGGGACAGACCCTACTCAGGGGATCAGACTTCACTGAAGCATAATAAGCCCTATGGACCTCACTGAGGAGACAGGAACCTCTCTGTGAAGAGAAAGGCATATGCAATGGCACACAGTCCTACTATAAATGGTCATCTTTCCATCCCACACACAAAGTTCTGGGCAGCACTCTCCCTTCTCCCCTCTCTTCCCAGCCCTTCTTTCAGGCCCCAGAGCTGTTCCCAACACACTGCTGCCCTCTCCTGTCTACAGGTGGCACTGCAGATGCTGGGCCCATAATGGATTTACAAGCAGTTCAGGTCATCTCTGAGCCTGGAGCCTGGGGTTGGGGAAGGAGGGGATGTGTGGCCAGGAGCTTGACCAGTCCCCTCCCTCTGCCTGTGGACTGTGAAATGGAAGTCTGGAAAAGAGGCCTAATAATATAGGGAACCAACACCCCATCCCTGGAAATGGGGTAGTAGTGCAAACTATGGTGTAGTTGGAATTCCTCAGTGAGAAGAGGACGGATCCGGTTGGACAAGGTGAGAATCCACGAGATTAAGAAAAAAATGTTAATAATGATTATGGCATTTACTGTATTAAGTAGGTGTCAAGCCATATACTAAAAACTTTCCATGTGTTATTTAGTCCTCACAACCCAGAGATGGATACAGTCATTCTCTCCATTTTACAAATGAAGAAACCCATACTCAAAGAGATTAAGTGTTTTGCCCAAGATCACACAGTTTGTAAGCTGTAGCAGAGGGAATAGAACCCAGATACCTAGACTTTAGACCCATTCCCTACCCTTTTATCCTCCCCCAACCCAGCCCACTTCTACCATATCACCACCACCATGATTTCTTTCTCAAAGTTTCCTTTCCAGAACCACATAAAATAAAAGCTCTTTAAATAATGGTAAATATGCAAGTTCCAGAGACCCCATTCCAGCCAATTAAATCATGATCGCTAGAGTGGAATCTAGGGATCCGCTTTTAAGATCCTAAGACAAGCTCAAGTTTAGGCTCACTGCCCTATGCTGATAGGTCAGGGGTTCTAGAAGCGGTTGTGATTGAAAGAGGAGTCGACGAAGTGTGGGGGGTCCAGGGAAGGATCTGACGTCCGAGGAGAGATGTCCAAGGAGGGGCCTCGAAATGAAGCAGGTTGTGCATGAAGTAGGGGCTGGGGCTGGGGGTCGGGGGTGAAGGCGGAGTCTGAAGTCGAAAGAGGGGTCTGGGGTCGGAGGAAGAGTCTGAGATAGGAGGATAAGGATCTTGGAGTCCAAGGAGGGGTCTGAGGTTCGAGGAGTTTGGCATTAGAGACAGTATCTGGGGTCTACAGGAGGTTTGCAGTCAGTGAAAGGGACTGCGAGCCGAGGCAGGAGCCTGGAGTCTGAGGAGGATCCTAGCTCAAACTGGAAGGAGGAAGGGGTTTGGTCCCTGGGCTACGTAAGGTGCCCCGAGCCACTAAGGTCGCGCTTACCGCGTGCTCTTCCCTCCTGACCCCCGACTGCGCGGCCCGGACCCGTCCTCCAGGCTCTGCATCCACACCCACACCCCAGCCTGCGCTCTCAATGCAGGCTGACAACGCTAAGCAGGCGGGGCCGAGTCAAACCCCGACACCCTCCAGGGTCTGGGTTTGAGGCGCCCCCTCCCGGCGGTCCAGGAGCTCAGGCCCCGCCCTCCTCCCTCCTCCCCACCGTCTCCCCGGCCTCAAGCCCCAGCCCGGCCCCCGCCGCCCCACTTCCGGCAGGCGCTGCGCTGCTGGGGGCGCGGGCGAGGATGGCGGCAGAGAACGAGGCCAGTCAGGAGAGCGCCCTGGGCGCCTACTCGCCGGTGGACTACATGAGCATCACCAGCTTCCCGAGGCTGCCGGAGGACGAGCCGGCGCCCGCGGCCCCTCTGAGGAGCCGCAAGGACGAGGACGCCTTCCTGGGAGACCCAGATACCGGTGAGGCCCGCTGGCCCCGTCCCTGCCCCCTGGGACGTCCCCGGTCCTCCTTCATCTACGCGAAGCATCACCTCCAGCTCCATATCCCTAATTCATTCCCTTCCTTCTGGACCTCTCCCTTCTCCCTTGTCTCTGTTCATTATCTGGTGGGGCTGGGGATGCATTTCTTCCTTGGAGGCTTAGGATGCGACAAGGGAGAACGATGCTAGGGACTGCAGTAGGAGGGGTTGGGGTTACCCCCTTGGGAAGAACCAACTAATAAGGAAGGAATGTTGGCGGGGAGTTCCTAAGGAACAGCTGTGATCACCTAGAAGAGGATTTTCTCTAGTCACAGAGAACAGGATAGGAGAAACCAAGTCAGAGACTGCAGCAGGATGGATAGAAGCTAGGTCTTGAGAAGAACTTCCCCACAGCCAGGGATTGTGGGAAGGAGAGACGATGAGAAGAAGCTGAGAATCTCTTCGTGTCCTGGGAGGGGTAAAGAGAAATGATTCCCATCCATCTGCGAGTGATGGGTTCTGGGAGACAGGGGGATGGACTGCATGACCTCTCAAAGTCCTTGGGGACCAGAGCACCTTCACTGCCCTGTGGATACCTCACCCCTCCCAGAGCAGTGGATCAGGCCAGGATGTTAGTAAGGTACCCTGCCCCCTAGGAAGCAGGCTCCAGAATTTTACTGTATTCTCTTCAGCCCTCTTCAGGAACTGCAAGGGGTGGGAGTAGGGAGGGAGGAGACGGAGCTTGGGGGACACCTGGGGCTGAGAGCTCTCTGAGCATTTCTTCCCTAATGCTCTTTCTCCTGTCCATGTGGCTCAGCTCTCTGTCCTCCCCTCCACTCTTCATCCTCCATCCTCCATCCCCCATTCCCTCAACGTCACTTCCTGGCATTAGAGCCTCCTTCTACTTCACTCTCTCTTCCTCTCAGTGCCTGCACTTGAGCCCTATCCCTCACCAGCCTGGCAGATCCTGCTTCTCTTGCCCAGCCCTCTCTGGCCTGGCCCTTCTATGGCTACTCCTAGCCTGACAGCCCCAAATTCTTTCCCCCTCCACAATTCTCCAGTCACCTGGCCCTGACCAGCAGCCCCTGCCAACCTATCTTGTACCCTTCCTGGAGGGGGTTTGAGGGGAGGGTGGGGAGGCTTATGGTCATCACATGTCAAAGCCGCAGATTAAAACTTCTTTTCTGAAGGGAGTAGCCCTGGAATCAGGAGGTAGCCGGGAGAGAAGTGGGAGGATGTGTCCTGGTGGATACCAGCCTGAAACCAGGTCCTTTGTTCAGGAGCCAAGAATACCACTTATGGTCCCAGCACTGCCCTGACTCACTGTGTGTCAATGGGCACAGCTACCCTGACCTAGGTCTTAGTTTCCTCTTCCAGCTCAACTGGGAATGCCTATCTCTCCCAATCTAGAGATTGGAAACCCCTGATATGTTTTATCCTCCTTTCCTATGAATGTCTTAGCATTTATCAAAACCTGTGATTATTTATTTGTGCAACCTTTGATTATTCCATGTCTATAAGCCCTGTGAGGATGGGATCATGACTGTCTTGTTCACCATCCTTTCTGCACCATCGAGGGCAGTGCTAAGCTTTCAATAAAAACTGTTGAAGAAATAAATGAATGAAAGAGAAGATCTCAGGATGAAAGAATGGCAAGGGAAGGGTTCTCAAACCTCAGGGAGTTCCTTGAGGAGTTAATACAGGCTCTGCCCTCAACTGTATAAAAATCCAGGAGAGACCCTGGTCACCTGAGTTTCTAGGAAGCTGCACCTTATGCCAAGTTGTGCACTAAGGTTCCAAGGACCTTGCCATCCTACCTGTGTAGTCATTTCAATACCATGTCTCCCAGCACTACTTCCAAGCCCCAAGACTCCTCTGGCCCAGCTGGACCAGCCTGCTGGCTAACATGACCCCCTGTGTTCTCAACCTGCTGGTGCCACCTGATGGTACTGCCCCATCCTCTTATGCAGGACTTTGGTTGTGCCCAGCTAGCCTCTAGCCTGCCATTCCACAGAACCAAGTGCCAGGCACCCCACAGCAGGCCTTGTGGAAAACAGAGCTAGATGGTGACCACTCCAAGACTGGCGAAAACTTTCTTTGCTCTTTCCTGAGCTCCAAGCCCATGTGTTCTTCTCTCTCCCAGACATCTGCCTCTAGATGTCCTGAAAGTCCCTCACCTTCAACATGTTCCATGCTGTACTCATCCTCTCTTCCCCATACACCTGTTCTTCCCCCAATGTCATTCTCAATTAATGACACTGCCATCCATCCAGTCCCCAAGGTAGAAGCCTAGGAGCCACCCATGATTCTCTCCCTTCTGCTCACTTCTAAACAGTGGTCAGATGCTCTCTGTCTTCCTCCTAAGTATCTTCCAAATTCCATCTCACCATCCCTGTCATCACCACTGTAGACTAAGCCACCATCCTCTCTTATCTCTATTACCCATAGGCTTCTAGCTATTCTTCCTGCTTCCTGACTCTCCCCCACCCCCTCCCAACCCAATCCATCCAGCACCCTGCATTTCTGATCATGTCACTCCCTGTTTCAAAAATCTTTAGTGATTCTCCCCTCAAAGGAGTAAGCAAGCCAGGGACCAAGTCAACTCTGTTCAGGGTTCATTTGTCATAAACCCAACTAAAACTGAGCTACATCTAAAAAGAGAATTTTATTGGGTAGCATAACTGAAAAGTTCAGGATATAGGGCTTCAGGCATAGCTGCATTGAGGTACCTGAAAAAGATTTGGATTTTCTCCATCTTTTGCTTTGCCTTCATTTTTATGGGCTTCATCTTCAGAAAACCTCCCATCTTGTGGGAGCAAGATGTCCCCAGTAGCAACAGGCTTACATCTTACCACCTTAGCAACCTAGACAAGAAAGTCTTTCTCTTTCCCAATATTTTAGCAAAAAACAAAACAAAACAGAGTTTGAAAATCATTGGTGCTGGTGCTGGTCACGTGAACGTGAACCAATCACTGTACAGAGGTGCCTGTTCTGATTGGCTAGGCCTAGGTCATATACTCACTCTGACCAGGAATGAGGGAATGAGGAAGGAGAGAGGGGATTTGGTGTTCTCTAAAAGAAAATTGAGTGGGGAATGGTGACTAAGCAGATAAAAATTAGATGCCTACTAAGCCAACTGCCTTCAGACAACTCCTGCTGTTGTCCCACAAATTCAGAACAGCCAAAATTAAACTCATCCTTTTTCTCCCAAATGACTTGTTTCTTCTGGTCCCAAACTAGCCTTTTCCCAATGTCCTGCTGTTGTCCTTACACATCAGCAAAATCAATGGTATTGCTTCCCCACCACTTACACAGTTGATACTCAGTAAATATTTTTATTGAATAAATGGAAAACAATATTCATTTATATTATATATTCATAATAAATTATTGGTAGAATAAGAAGTCTTGAATATATCTAACTCTGATGGGGCCATAGCATCTTCACCTCCTGGCTCCTCATATCTGATTGGAGAAAACAGATTTAAGGACAAGTGCCTGGAAATATCAACTTGAATTAGTTTATCAACTATAAATCAGTTTTATTTACAGACTCTGGTGCTGGTGCTGAGGGTTAGAAGCAAGCATGATCAACTGAGGGAGGCTTCCAGAAGACAAGTCTCTTTTTTTAAATAGAAAATTAAAAAAAAATTATATGTTCATGGTGAAAAAAAAAGAACAGTGAGAAAATGTAAAAGTCCTCTTCTCCATTCTTATCTCCTGCAGTTTTTCCTATTTATTTAAAAATATATGTATTGATTTTAAAAAACAAAAGAAATATATGTAAGTGGTAAAAATTTCAAACAAAAAATTCTCCCACTCCATCTCATTCCCATCTTCAGTATCTTCCCCCAAAAGTAACCACCATGAAGAATTTCTAAAAATTATCTATATATGTATGTGGTTTCTTATTTATACAAAAGAGGGGAGTATGGATTATGGAGGTCCTTGAACACCAGGTTAAGGAGCTTGGATTTTTATCATTTTGGCATTGATGAACCATGATAGTATTTTAAACAGGAAAATGTAACAGTCAATTCTTAATATTATCCCACAGACTTTTAAAGGGGTTATACTCCTAGGCCATAGTAGCAAGTGTTCAAAAATATTTTGAATGAATGAACTTTTAAAAACACAATGTGAGTACAGTCACATATTAAGGTCAAGGTATCAGGCTATTTCTTTACTATTCACAAACACCCAGGACCTTTAGACCATTTAGAGACCTGGGTTCAACGCTAATATATCCCAGAGGAGGGAGACTATGGGATGGAAGAGGGTCTCAGCCCTGGCCAGGGTGGAAAAGAAATGGAAATAACTTTGAGTGAGCACCTACAGAGTGCCTGGTATACATCACCTTTTTGAATCCTTGTACCATCCAGCCAGTTAGGGATCAGCTCCATTATTAGGATGAGGAAAGTGAGGCTCATGACTTGAAATGACTTGTCCATAGTCACCCAGCAAGTAAGTAGCTTTCAAATGTCCCCTGCCTCTACTTTAATTATCCTTAGATCCGTTCTCCAGATAGCAGCCAGAGGGATCTTTTTAAAACACAAAACAGAAGGCTTCACATTCTTGCTTAAAACTCTCCAGTGGCCTCCTGTGGCTCTCAGGGTAAAATCCAACCTTCTCACTAAGCCCTCAAGGCCCAGCGCATCTGCCCTAGCCTCCACCTACTACTCTTTCCTTTCCCCTTGCTCACCACACCAGAGCCACCCCAACCTTGGTTATTTGTTTTCTAATGCACCGAACTTATTCCTATATTAAGGCCTTTGCACCTGCTGTTCCTTCTTTGCAGAACACTCTACACACTCACTCCTTGCTCTACATATGGCTGGCTCCTCATCCCTTAGTTCTCAGCTTAAAAGTCACCTCTGCGAGAGTCCTTGCCTGACTTCCCCAGCTAATTGCCTCCAACATGTACCATTATTCTCTATCATTTCATCCTTTTTTGTTGTTGTTGTAATTCTATTCTTTTTTTAATTGAAGTATAGTTGATTTACAATGTTGTGTTAATTATTGCTGTACAGCAAAGTGACTCAGTTATACATATATACATGTATACATTCTTTTTCACATTCTTTTCCATTATGGCTTTTTAAAAATATTTATTTATTTATTTATTTATTTTTGGCTGCTTTGGGTCTTCGTTGCTGCACACGGGCTTTCTCTAGTTGCAGCGAGCGGGGGCTACTCTTCGTTGTGGTGCGCGTGCTTCTCATTGCGGTGGCTTCTCTTGTTGCGGAGCATGGGCTCTAGGCACGTGGGCTTCAGTAGTTGTGGCCCACAGGCTCAGTAGTTGTGGCTCACGGTCTCTAGAGCGCAGGCTCAGTAGTTGTGGCGCATGGGCTTAGTTGCTCCGTGGCATCCCGGGACGGGATCTTCCCGGATAAGGCTCGAACCCGTGTCCCCTGCATTGGCAGGCAGATTCTTAACCACAGCACCACCAGGGAAGTCCCTCCATTATGGCTTATCACAGGATATTGAATATAGTTCCCTGTGCTATACAGTAGGACCTTGTCATCCTTCTCTTTCTTCATAGCACCTGCCACAGCTTGTAATGATATACTCCTTTGTTTACTTGTTTATTATCTTCTTCCTCCACTGGTTTTCAAAACCCATGAGGGCAGGAACTGTTTGTTCCTTTCCCCTAGCATCTAGCATGGGACCAGACAAATAGCAGGCCCTCCATATTTGTTGAATGAATGAATGGATGGATGGATGTATCGCGAAATCAAGGTTGGAAGACAGGGCCCCTCCGCTCAGTTTATGGAGCTGCCTCCTTGCACAGAAGGCTGGGCCCCAGCTGAGGCAAGATCTGGTTTCCAGGGAGGACCCAACCCCTGCCTCTCCAGGAAGTGTTCTCAGCCCTGGGTCCTGGGTCCCGGGCCATGTGGCCTAGGGATGGGAATCCAGCTGCCCTGCTGCCCAGTTGGGGCTCCCTCCCTGTCTCTTCCAAGCAAGGGCCACCCCCCACCCCCCACCGCCCTCCCTGGGGTGCATGGGGAGACGCTGAAAGGGGAGCAGTGCTGTCTAGTGGAGTTTGGGGGCTGGGGGCCGAGAGAGGGGGGGACGCGGAATAGCCCCGCCTAGAGGGCGGGTAGGGCCGGGTAAGAGGCGCCCCGACCAACCCCCGCCGCCCGCAGACCCGGACTCCTTCCTGAAGTCAGCGCGGCTTCAGCGGCTGCCGTCGTCGTCGTCGGAGATGGGCAGCCAGGACGGGTCGCCGTTGCGGGAGACGCGCAAAGACCCGTTCTCCGCGGCAGCGTCCGAGTGCTCCTGCCGCCAGGACGGGCTCACGGTCATCGTCACAGCCTGCCTCACCTTTGCCACCGGTGTCACTGTGGCGCTCATCATGCAGATCTACTTCGGGGACCCCCAGGTGAGGAGGAAGCGGAGGGGGAGAGGAGAGAACCTGGGGAGGAGGGGTGAAGAAGCGCTTAAGGAGACCTTGGGAACTGAGGACTGGCTGAGTGGTGAAAGGGGGCCAGCAAATGGAAAGGGGAGAGGGCGGTGACATGGGAGAGGAAGGTCTCAAGGGAGGGCCTCCCGGGGCGTGAGGCGGACAGAGCTCAAAGAAGGGAACTGATCAGGTAGGAGGCACTTGAGGTAAGGAAAGAAGACTCTTAGGGGAGAGTCAAGGGGATAAAAGGGCAGGGCTCCCATCCCTACCCTCTGTTGGAGGTTCTGGGGTTAGTGGAGCTGCCTTAGGGAGGCAGGGGGCCTCTTCTGCCCCCACCTAGTCCCCTCCCCCTTCCAGATCTTTCACCAGGGCGCTGTGGTGACTGATGCCGCCCACTGCACATCGCTGGGCATAGAGGTGCTCAGTAAACAGGGATCTTCCGTGGATGCAGCTGTGGCAGCAGCCCTGTGTTTGGGGATCGTGGCTCCTCACAGTTCTGGCCTGGGCGGGTAAGAAGCTCCCAGCTGCGGAGGTTGGGGTGCCCCAGGCCTCCTTCTTTCTCTTGGTCTGTGGGCCTCATGTGCGCTTCTCCCAGTTTGAGCAGAGGAGCAACTGGGCCCCATCTCCTTGCATTTTCTCTTTCTACACCCAATCTTACCCCTTTCTCTTTACATGGAGTCCAAGGAGGTGTTTTCAGAAGATTCTTCTTTAACTGGGAAAAGGATTTCATAAACTCTAAAGTGAGGTACACAGTTGGGGGTATACTGTCATTAATTAAGGCTGTGATACTTCAACTTTTAGCGTTTACAAATCCTTAAAACACATCCCTGTGAGTCTGATGAAAGCAATGGATCCTCTATCCTCAAAAAATACACCCCAGGGTAAGACCTCTTAAAACAGAGACTATAAACCGGCCACCCATGGGCCACACCCGGCACACAGCCTGGTTTAGTTTGCACACTTAAATTTTTAAAAATTTGGTTGCTGATGTTAAAAAATTGAGAATTTTCATAAAAATCCAGATTTCTAACATTTCTTGAACAATCAGGAGACCTAATAACATTGGGCCTACATTCTCACCCGGCTGCAGTTATCTGGAGCTGAATAGAAGCTGTTTCCCATCATGGGGCTTGTACTGTCCACTTGGCCATAGTTCCTACCACTCCCTTTTGTTTAGCTGTCCTGCTTTCCCTATTATGTTAGCTGGCAGCCCAGTTATCTCAGATGTAACCCCCATCTCAGATGGAAGCAAACCACAGAAAAGGGACAAGCTGACTAAGTC
The DNA here is from genome assembly GCF_963924675.1 of Phocoena phocoena. NCBI lineage: Eukaryota > Metazoa > Chordata > Mammalia > Artiodactyla > Phocoenidae > Phocoena > Phocoena phocoena. The sequence goes on along the minus strand of NC_089233.1, from coordinate 63,714,501 downwards.
CATATCTTGGCTCCTGAAAGACCAGCCTTCCAGGCCCTACGAAAGAAATTTCACTTTTGGTTGTGTACAGTCTGTCCTTACATAATTCAGTCCTGGGAGAGGGAGAGGGACGTACCACAGAGGCAGGTGCAGGAAGCTGGCAGGGGTCCAACTGTGGTAGGAGGTGGGGGTGGAGGGGGAGCAGAACATCCCGCTTTCCCAGTCTCTGGGTTTTCCCTTGTCAGGGATTAAAGGCTCCAATAACAGGCTGGAAGAGGTCCATGGACTCTGGGTCCCCCAACCCCTTGATTTCACTCCCCACCCTAATAGGGTAGCTGAGTCTCTGAATCTCTGCTGGGGAGGGAGCTCAGACACCTGACTCCTGATGACAGACTGAGCCTTTAGCCATCAGCGTGGGGGGCTTGAGGAACAGCAGGCTAATTGTTCAGAGGAGTGGCATCTTATCATCACCCTCCCCCTTCCGTGTCTCTCCTAGTGGGGGTGTGATGCTGGTACATGACATCCGACGGAATAAGAGCCACCTAATTGATTTCCGAGAGTCTGCCCCAGGGGCTCTCAGAGAAGAGGCCCTGCAGAGATCCTGGGAGACCAAGGTGGGGACCCTGGTGAGAAGGTGGGGGGTGTCTCCCTTCACTGCCCTTCTGCTAACCCAAGCATTACCTTGCTGAATATTTACTATGGAGGTGAGGGAAAGAGTTAAGCAGGATGCTCTTAGGCTCTGAGGGAGATAGGCAGCCCCCAAAATAAAATAATGAACCAGGACTTCCCTGGCGGTCCAGTGGTTAAGACTCCACGCTTCCACTGCAGGGGATGCGGGTTTGATCCCGGGTAGGGGAAAGATCCCGCATGCTGCAAGGTGCAGCCAATAATAATAATAATAATAATAATGAACCAGAAAATCTGATTGTTTGATGACAGGCAGTGCAGCACCACATTACTTCTCTGATGACCTTGCCCATCTGGCACATAAGAAGGAAGAAAAAGAGCCATCGAGCAGTCTGAGATGTCACAAAGTAGCTGCACTATCACTCACACATCTCATTCTGAGGCTGTCATTGGTGACTTTCCTATAGCCCATGACGTATTGGAACTGACATGACATAGAGGAACTGCTGGAGGCAAGCCCACTATCTACTGAGAGCAAAGGAGGAAATAGAATTGCTTGGGAAAATAGATATTTAGTGCAGTGGCAAAAGCCAAACACACCCCTGAATTATCACAGTTCAGAGTAATGGTGGTGTGTTAATGAAAAGGTTAAATGAAGGTCACTTGTCCACTGTTTTAAAAGGCAAGAGTAGGTATAATCCAATCTAGACAGGTTTCCATCTAAATTGTTATGTCTTGGCTCTTAAAAGGGTTTGCTTAATTTATAAATCCCTCAGCTATGACAGATAAAGGAGGCCTTTCTGCATTTGTTGATAGGAAGTCAGGGAGGTGGGAGGGATGCCTGCTGGGGACAGCTTGTCCCTCCTCTGGGATACTTGGCCTGTGTCTCTCCCCTGTGCCAGCCCCCATCCCTGGCTTGGGGCTCTGAGGAATTCAGCCCAGCGCCCCCCCTTCCAGTGACCTGGTCTCCTCTCTCCCTCACCTGCCCGCCTTGCCCAGCCTGGGCTCTTGGTGGGGGTTCCCGGAATGGTGAAGGGGCTACACGAAGCTCACCAGCTCTATGGCAGGTAAAGGTTCTCCCCCTGGGGACCAGGGGCCCCTGCCTGCACTCCTCCTTGGGTGGCCTTCTCCTACCTTCCTGGATTCTTCCCTTCCCAACTCCCCCCTCCTAATATCCCCTTCCCTTGCCAGGACTCTCCTTCCCAGGAACCCCCCTCCCCCCCCAGGACCCTTCTTCCTCCCCCCAGGACCTCCTCCACCCCCTGCTCTCCGGCTCCCCCAGGCTGCCATGGTCCCAAGTCCTCGCCTTCGCAGCAGCTGTGGCCCAAGATGGCTTCAACATGACCCATGATCTAGGTCAGTGGGGCCTGGAGGTGGAGGGAAAGGCATGAGTTTGATGGAGAGGGGAGAGGGAACCTCTGCGATTTAGGTCCTAAGCCAGGAAGTGCCTCTCTTCCACTTTGCTCCTCAGACCCCCTCCCCACACCACCCTACCTTCACTGGGAGGGATCCTCCAATGGGGAGGGGGATCTGGGATTGGCCCATATACACCACCACTACCCCCACCCCCGTAACAGGCTCCTGGGGGGCCGGAGGGCTTAGGGCCGGCCTCTCAGCCCTCATCCACCCCACCTGTTGCGTGTACAGTCCCGACACCCCCATCCCAGCCTCGTGTCCCTGCCCGCAGCCCAAGCCCTGGCTGAACAGCCGCCACCCAATGCGTCTGAGCGCTTCCGTGAGACGTTCCTGCCCTCGGGTCACCCGCCGCTACCTGGCTCACTGCTGCGACGGCCTGACCTGGCGGCGGTGCTGGATGTGCTTGGCACCTATGGCCCCGCTGCCTTCTATGCCGGTGGCAACCTCACACTGGAGATGGTGGCAGAGGTGAGCGTGTGGGGCACCCCCGGCCCTGCGGCGGAGGACCCTACTGCAGAGAAGTCCTCTTCCCCCTTACTTCCCTGTCTTTCTTTCTGCATATATTTACTGCGGATTCCATTTACTTGAAATTCTAGAATAGACAAAACTAACCTCAGAATCAGATCAGTAGTTTGGGGAATTGGAGGGGTTGACTGGGATGAGGCACAAAGAACCTCCTAGGGTGATGAGAATATTTTGTCTTGATTGTGAGAGGTACCTTTGAGCTCCCCAGGGCTGGTACCAACCTGTATAGTGGCCTGTCCTGGCCCTCCCAGGCCTGGTGGAGACCCAGGATCAGCCTCAGCCTCCCTGAGCCCACAATCCCACCCTGCTCCCTGGATATTCTAGGGACCGAGGGAGACACCATCTTCACTGATGACTCAGGACGGGGGAGGATCGACACAAGGGCTTTACCACCCAACCCCAAAGAGTCTCAGTCTGAGGCAGTAATGGGTTCTGAGAACTACTGTTGATAGTTCGAAACCACTAACGGAAAATTATGTTCAAGATAAGGATACACAGACCAACTCAGTGATTGTCTCATCTGTACAATGCGAGTGGTTATGTCTATCTCTGCCATACAGTTGTGGGAATTAAACAGGTCCACCATTCATTCCACTTTCATGGAGAGCCTGCTCTGTGCCAGCTTCTGTGCTGGGCATTGGAGTTACGGATGTGGTGATAGATGCCTGTCTCAAACAGACATCCCTGGAAAGTCCAGCAGCGTACTGGTTTTAGATCTGCTGGGTCCAGGGACCCCTTCCACATTGTAAGGACTTGTTCTGTATCTCTTTCTTTCCGTCTCACAACTCTACTTTCCTCTGTTTGAAATCACTCTGTCAGATCCTTTCCACACCTGCTCTCCAGCAGCCATCCTTCCGGCAAGCCATCCCAGAGAAAGAGCCTTTCTCATTCAAATAGTTCCAGCAAAGCCTCAAGGTTATGTCTCACAGCCCATCATAGGTCTCATGACTATTCCCAAACCAGTCACGGTAGCACAGAAAAGGAATGATCTGATTAGCCAGACCTGGGTTGCATATCCTCTCCTGGTGGTGGAGAAGGGGATGAAGGAAACTCTAACAAAGACCATCAGAGCTTTAAGAGAGAAAAACCCAAAGCTGAGTTTATTAACTTACCAGACAAAGCCAAGAAATTCAATGTGTAGGTCACTGAGGGTAGATTAGACGTCACAGGCTTCAGGTACTTAAAAGTACTAAAAAAGGAGAGGATTCCTAGTGGTTATGCTAATTTAGAATTAAAAATTAGCATGCTGGATAGAATGAGCCCATCAGTTTGTACAAGATTAGATCATTGGTCAGTAAAGTGCTCAGTTATGTCCCGTAAGGGTTGTCCTACGAGGGTCATCCAGAGTTCATGGTTTTGGAGTGGTTTTAGTTAGTTATAGTGAAATGCAGAATTCAGTTTTGATATCTCCTAGGCAAGTGCTGCTGTAAGTGGAAAATCTTCCTTCTACATAGGCAGAGGGCAGTATGTGCAAAGACATGTAGTCATGAGTTCAGGACCTGCAGGTCACTCTGGGTCGCTGTACAGAGCTCATTGGGGAATAGCAGGACGTGAAGTAGGAGAGGTAGGCAGGGGCCAGATCACTAAGGGCCTTGAATGCCAAGCTAAGGAGGTCATTCATAGATTGTATCCAGTACAATGTCTGGCACATAGTGGGTGCTTATTGTTAGTGCTTTTCCCCTTCCTTTTTCCTGGGGTACCCACAGCTGATGGGGTCCCTAAAGGCCATGATGGGAACTGCAGAAGGCACAATATTTGTAACCATTTGATCTGTGTATGATCCAAACATATACCTTAGGCTAAACCGCACGCTCACAGTGTGGTGTGTGACTCACAGTGGTGGGGGTCATTCTCTCCCCTCCAGGCTCAGCATGCAGGGGGTGTCATAACTGAGGAGGACTTCAGCAACTACAGTGCCCTCTTGGAGAAGCCTGTGTGTGGCGTGTACAGAGGTGACCTCTCCCCCAGCTCCCAGGGTCCCCACTCAGGAGAGGCCTCCCAGTCCACAGCCACATCCTTTTGGCCTAGTGGCTCCTCCCCATTTCACAAGAGAGAAACCGAAGCAATGAGCTGCCTTAACAGCCAACCGTTGAAGCAAGCCAGAGTCAGCCTACTTCTAAAGTAGTTGTGGAGTCGGTTACCCCAAATATTTAGGATATGGGGAGGGAGGTCTGGTCAAAGGCTAAGGCCTGAAATTTGGGGTTCTGGCCATAGGTTTTCTCTTTTTTTTTAAATAGATTTATTTATGTATTTATTTATTGGCTGCATTCGGTCTTCCATTGCTGTGCGTGGGCTTTCTCTAGTTGCAGCGAGCGGAGGCTACTCTTCGTTGCGGTGCAAGGGCCTCTCATTGTGGTGGCTTCTCTTGTTGCGGAGCACAGGCTCCAGGTGTGCAGGCTTCAGCAGTTGTGGCTCGCGGGCTCCAGAGCGCAGGCTTAGTAGCTGTGGCGCATGGGCCTAGTTGCTCCACGGCATGTGGGATCCTCCCGGACCAGGGCTCGAACCCATGTCCCCTGCATTGGCAGGCGGACTCTCAACCACTGTACCACCAGGGAAGCCCCATAGGTGTTCTTGATTCAGGGTCTGTGTTGCCTCAGCCCGCTCCCCAGCCTCACACTCACTGCCCTATGCTTCCTAAGAAGAGTCCATAAGACCAAAATCCATCTTAGCTTCAGGTTAGAACAAACCCTTCAGGACAGTCAGAGACCTGCCCCCTCATTGTGCCAAAAGGAAGCTGAGACCCAGGGGAGGAATGGAACTTAACCTGCCAAACTCAAAACCAGTGAGGAACCCAGAAAGCCAAGCATTATGACATGGGTAAACGCCATGTTTGCAAACCCAAAGTGGTAGGTTCCTGAGTCCCTCAGAAGGTTCTCAGGCTTTCTCCCCTCGAGGAGGCCCAGATAACCTCAAGCTCCAGGAGAGGCTGCCTCTGCATTCAGGTTTCCAGGCCTCAATCTCTTAAGCCTGATTCTTCTACCAGAAGTGGTGTTATACTGAGCAGAGGAAGAGCATAGCTTTGGAGCCAGGAAGACCTGGGTTTGAGTACCAGCTGTGCCATTCACCTTGAACAAGCCACTTCCCACTCAGAGCCTTGTTTCCCTCCTTAAAATGGAGATAATAATAGTGCCTACTGCGCAGGGTGCCCACGAGGAGGTGATGAGATGATGTTGGAAGTTATCCTGATCAGAATGGGTACTGAATGTGTAGTATTTGATTTCCATTTGCCCTCCGCAGCCTGGGTTCTCTTGGCAATGTCAGTACCTTGAGTACTCTGGGCTCCCCTTACCTCTTGTAACTTTGGACCAGCTTGCCTCTTTGTACCTCAGTTTCCTTACCTGTAAAATGGGAATGATAACAGTACCCGTTATGAGGATTAAATGAGTTAATTAGTTAACGTAACTGTCATGTGTCAAGTATTATTATTGTTCCTTTGATGTCCAAACATCCAATAACAGGGGCCTCAAATAGAAAGAGAAGTTTGCTGTTTCCAGGAAGTTTCAGGGGTGGGACCAGCAGGAGCCCTGAATAATATCCTGGCCTAAGGGAGGAGCTGAAAGGAGACACATGGTGGACCAGGACACTGGACATCTGGACACCTGTCCCTGCTCTGCCAATGGACTGCAGTGTGACTCTGGGCAAATCACAGTTTTCTTGAGCCTTAGTTTCCTCATATGGATGAGGAAACTAAAGACAAGTGTTCTGGGTTGGAGTCCTGGCCCTGCCCTTGACTTGCCGTGTGAACTTGGGTGGGTCCCTTTGCCTCCCAGTGTAGTTTTCCTACCTGATGAGGGGGTTCAGTGCAGTGGTTTCAGTCTGTGTGATGGAGGGATGTGGAGATGCTTTGACCTCTCCCCTGCCGTCGGTAATTTCCTGTCCTTTCAGGCCACCTGGTTCTCAGTCCCCGACCCCCACACACAGGCCCTGCCCTCATCAGTGCTCTCAACATCCTCGAGGGCTTCAACCTCACCAGCCTGGTATCCCGGGAACAGGCTCTTCACTGGGTGGCGGAGGTAAGGCTGACCCCCTCCACTCCACCCTGGGCCTGGGGACACTAAGAGTGGGGGGGATGGGGTAGTGCCAGAAGGCCTGACTAAATCACCTCCGAGTTTTCTCACACAGCACCTGGTGTGGGTGCTGGGAGGGGCTTGGCAACCTCTTCCACACTCCTGCTCTGTTTTCAGACCCTGAAGATCGCATTAGCTCTGGCCAGCAGACTGGGAGATCCCGTCTACGATTCTACCATCACTGAGAGCATGGATGACATGCTCAGGTGGGTCCCGAGGGGCAGGACCCTGGCTACTGCAGAGGCGGTGGCAGGTGTGGGGAAAGAATCAGGTGAAAAGCAGCTGGTGGAGCAATAAGGCCTGAAGGCCCAAGTCAATTTCAGCTCAACCCCAACTCACAGTGTGACACTAGTTGCCTCACCTTGTGCCTTAGTTTCCGCATCTGTACAACAAGGTGGTCTACTTTATATGGCTCTCAAATTTTTTTGACCCTAGCAGGCACCTATATGGACCCATCTGTTCCCCCTTTTGAGTAGAAAAAGAAAGCCTAATAACAATGAAAAGAGCCCCCAAGCAAATACTAGAGGTGGTGGGGATTTTGATTCAAATGTACTTACATCAGCAGCATAACATAGTAAGCTTGTGGGCTCTAGTCGGACTGTCTCAGTTCAAATCCCAGCCTCACCATCCACTAGCTGTGCAGCCTTGGGCAAGTCATTTAAACTCTCTAAGTCTCAGTTTCTACAAGGGCCTGCCATTAACAGTGCCAGCCTCATGAGGTTGTGGTGCGGACTAAACAAGATCATACATGCAAAGCACTTAGCAAGTTGTCTGGCATGTAATAAATATTCAACAAATATCATTGTTATTCTCAATTGGCAATAGAGGTAAGATTGATTACTATTTAGCTGCTACTATAACTGACTTAAAGGCTAGCTAAAGGAAAAATCAGAAGCCAAAAATATAGTTCATATAAATTTATACGGATACTCAAACAACCCTCTATGAATTAAGTTGCAAATGATGAAACTAAATGAACAGCTAATAATTAAAAAGCAGAAACAGCAGCAACCAAAAACGAAAACCAGCTCAAGGCCACAAGGATAAAGCGTAAAAACCAAGCCTCCTCACTGCCTGCCCCCAAACCACTTGAAACAAAACCCTCTGTGCCCTCTCTGTGTGGCCACTAGCCCTCGTGGGTGAAAACTGAATGGACGTCCTCAGTAATCCTTGGTGACTTGTCATTCTCTAGTCAGTTAGAATAACTAACTAACCATTATCAGGTAAAAAACCCTCAGTTGAACTTTAAAAATAGAAAATTTCATGTTTTCAAGATCAATGCATATTTAGCTCTAAAACACGAACACTTATGTTAAATTAATTTAACTAATTTATCCAATAAATAGTTATTGCTGTGCCAAGTCCTCCTGTGCCTTGAAGAAAAAATTCTAATAGCAAGTAAAGGTCCCTGTATACAAAACCCTCCTCTAGCTAAACTCTTAATAAAACTTTAGTTCTGGACTACAAACCCTAGGTTAAATGAATTCAGTTTGTTCATTCAAAACAAATATTTTCTGAGCATCCCCTGTGTTCCAGGTACTTTCATAGAAAGGATTCAATAAATATAGTCAAGTAACTAAAAGACTTGACTTAAACATGAAATAAATTCAACATTGCCTCTAGAAGAAAACCTGAATAACACCTAAGTAAATTCATTCAGTTCAACAACTATTTCCTGTTTATTCCCTATATGCTAGGAATAAATGAGCCTCTGCTCTCATAGACCTAACAGTTCAGTGGGGGGAGGCAGATGTTAATCAAATAATTGCACAAACAGACAGCACAAAGTGTGGTAGGTGGGGTGTAATGAGAGCCTATTGTGTGTTCATCTCCTACCTCTTGTCTTTTCAGCAAAGTGGAGGCTGCCTACTTCCGGGGCCAGATCAATGACTCCCAGACAGCCCCTGTCCCGCTCCTGCCCATCTATGAGCTAAATGGGGCTCCCACGGCTGCCCAGGTGCTGATCATGGGCCCTGACGACTTCATTGTAGCCATGGTCAGGTATGCCAGCTCAGACTTAGAACCTGGCACAAGAGATCATCTGGACCAGGAAGGAGGTGGGGCGGGGGGTGGGAGTGAGGGCGGGCGCAGGGCTCACCTGGCCCTAACCTCGGCCCCCAGCTCCCTGAACCGGCCCTTTGGCAGCGGCCTCATCACCCCCTCGGGGATCCTGCTCAACAGCCAGATGCTGGACTTCTCTTGGCCTAACAGGACTGCTAACCACCCTGCGCCTAGCCTGGTAGGGCCTTGCTTTCCTCCTCCCCTGGGGACCCTGAGGCTAGGTAGAAGATGCAGTAGTATAACTGCTCCTCCCTCCCCACTTCTTCTATGAAATTATATTATAAAGAAAAACAGCCTAAACAAGGTGTCCACTTCATCCCCAGCCCAAGTCCAGGGCTTGGAGCCTGTTGGGTGCAAAGAAACCTCATCCCATTCTGCTACTGTCTCACTGTGTGACACAGGGAAAGTCTTCCCCCCTCTCTGGTCCTCAGTTTCTTCACCTACTTTACAGTGAGGATATTGGCCCCCTTTTGATGCTTTGGGTACTTTTCAGCATTAGTAGTTTATGACTGTGTGATGCTGAGCACTATAGGGGCACTGAAGAAGGACCCAAGAAGAAAGGAGATGTGAATTATTGTCTGTTGTGAGAGCAGCATTCTTAACTCCCTGCAGGCTGGGACCCCAGCAAGACAAAGACAGATAGAGATGACCAGGGTGGGGATTATTCTGTTCTTTCTCATAGTCATCTTTCTTGGCTTGATCCCTCTCCTGCCACCCATGGTAGCCCCATAGCAGCCCCTTAGCTCAGTGGGCCCATTATCTACCTCAGTTATCCAGGGACCCTGCCCATTTCACAAACAGCAGACTGTGGCCTGGGGATGGGCCAGTCCCCATGAAGACTGCGCCTGTGGAAGATTCAGGAGAGGGAGATGTTGGAAGAATGGTGGAGTAGCCCTTTCCTGTCTTGTCCCGCCTCTTATTCCCCTGTGGTCTCGGTCCTCTGACAACAGGAGAACTCGGTGCAGCCAGGGAAGCGGCCACTGTCTTTCCTGCTGCCCACTGTGGTCCGGCCAGCAGAAGGACTCTGTGGGACCTACCTTGCTCTGGGGGCCAATGGAGCTGCCCGGGGCCTCAGCGGCCTGACCCAGGTGAGTTTTCCCCCATGATGGGCCTTTTGTGGCCAGGAGGCAAGCTGTGACCTGGGCTGCAGATGCCCCTCATGTCTCTGACTTGTCCTCATCTCCTACTCACGCAGCAAACGTGGGCTGAGGCTGCTTTGTGCCAGGCCCATCCTGAGCACTGGGGACGTGAACTACATTGTTCTTAGCAAAAATGGAGCCCTGAATCGCCATGTCTTCTCAGGTTGCAGGGAAATCGCAGGACCAGTAGAATTGAGAGGTGATAGAACATCTGGGCTGCCTGGGTTCTGTCAATCTCTAGTCCCATCATGCCTCTAGTCAACATCTGAATAACAAGCAGCCTTCTTTAGGGTCTGCTTTTGAAAGGAAGGGCCTGCTACCTTCTAAAACACCTCACAACAGTTCCACGAATGTCTTGAGCATCTGATATATGTGTCAGGACCGTACTTTGGCAGATGGTGAGTTAACAAACCTGAGCTTTGGAATCAGACACCTCTGGGTCCCTGCCAATTTCCAGCTGTGTGGTGTTGGGGAATTCACTTAACCTCTCTGAATCTCAGTCTCCTCATCTGTAAAATGAAGATAATAACAAATAGCTAACATTTATGGAGATTGTACTCAGTGCCAGGCACAGTGTTACATGTGGTAACCCTTTTAAGCTTCCCAACTTTGGGAGGAATCCTTACTTCTATTTCATAGATGAGGAAACTGAGACCCAGAGAAGTTAAGAAGTTAGGTTCAGTTTAGTAAGAATGGGCAGACAGTTTGGTTACAGAGCCTACCCATACTTCCAGCCACTAAGCTGAAAGTACCCACATTGTGCCCTAGACCAGCCCCAGCTATTAGCCCTCTCCTGGCCAAGAGGAAGGGAGGAGAGCCTTGGATTGTATTAAAGGAGACTGGGTGCTAGTGATGCCTCTTCCCTAGCTCTCTCCAAACTCTGGAATGAATGGATTTTTTTCTCTGGCCTGTGGTTTCCCCTCTGTAAAATGGAGACAGTCATCACAGGCCTGCCTGTTTTCTGGGGCTGTTGAGAAACTCAGATGACATCCCTGGTGTAAGTGTTCAAAAGACTAAGGAGTCTGGACCAGGGACGAAGGCTGTGGATTCCTGAACCCACACCTCTGGGACAGCCCTGACTTCTGCCCCTTGGCTGCCTACAGGTCCTACTGAATGTCCTGACTTTGAACCGGAACCTGAGTGACAGCCTGGCCCGTGGCCGCCTGCACCCCGACCTGCAGACCAACCTCCTGCAGGTGGACAGTGAGTGAAGAGCAAAGGTCCCCATGGGGTGGGCACAGGGCAGGGTGGAGAAAGGGGCTCCTCCCAAGGGTGCCCCTGCCTCTCCCAGCACCAACTCCGTGCCAGTGAAAGTTTGGTTTCTTTTAACCAACTCCTACTGGAACAGTGGAAGATCTGCGGATTGGAACCTGTCCTGCCATTTCCTGGCTGTGGCCTTGGGAAATTCACGTCTCCACTCTGAGCCTCGGTTTTCTCACTTGTAAAATAAGATATAGTTGTTCATTTTGCAAACCATTCATTCAACAGTTTGTATTGAGTACCTACTGTGTGCCAGGCATTATCCTAGGTGCTAGGGATACTGCATTTATAGGCAGACAGGAAAAGAAATAAAGAAATATAAAAAAGCAAAACAAATGCTCTGCAGAGCATTAAAGCAGGATGATGTATATGACTAACTCGATGACTGGGGAAGCGTTCTCTTTGGTGACATTGAAGCTGAGATCTGGAGAGTGAGAGAGAGCCCACCAAGCAGAGAACTGTGGCAGGCTTTGTAGGCCAAGGGAACAAATGCAAAGAACTCACTGCAGGAATGGGCTTGGTGGTTTAGGAGTAGAAAGGAAACCAGGGTGAGTGAGGGTAAGATCAGATCAGAAAGCAGGCAGGGGTCAGGTCATAGACCTTACAGATTATGGTGAGGAGATAGACTTTCCTCTAAAAAGGACAGGTGCTTAATTTTGGACACAGCTTAATTTCATAACTGGGAAAGTATGTGCACCTTTGAGGAGTTTTTATTAGAACAATGTATTATGCTAGTCCAAAGGGGCTACAAAATTGCATGAGACATGGTCCTTGCTTATCCGGTCTCCCCATTTTACAGATAAAGAAACTGATGTTCACAGAGGTTATAAACTAGTCAAAGACAAACCAATAAATGGCAGAATTGATATCAGATACATACCTGGTTGATACCAAAGACTCAGTTCTTTACCGCATGGCTCTTGATACCTCCTGGACTGAAGCATGGTAGAAGCCACAGACCTAATTCCTCAGTAGTCACACCCTGTGGTTGCTCAGTGACACTTGGATCCCGGCTGATGGGTGATGAGGCCAAGTCCTTGAAAATGAATATTGCTCAACTAACATCTTCAGGTCTCTGTAGAATGTCAGGCTCTGTGCTCAGTTACTGTGGGGGTGAGGGTGCTCATCCCAGCCCTCCCTTGAAGGGCACACAGTCTAAGACAGGCTATGACGAGCGGAGGCTTGGTGAAAGGAAAGTTCACCCACCTGAGGGCTCCAGGAGGCTTAATGGAAGAGGTGACAACTGGCTGGACCTTGATATATGAGCAGGAATTTGGCATGTGGAGGTAAAGAACACTCTGGACGGGGTCGGGTTGTCGAGGGGAACAGCTTGGGCAAAGCCAGAAAAAATGGCTCAGAGAACAGCCAGGGGGCCAGCTGGACTAGAGACATTGTTTCCCAAACTTCAGAATTTATCCAGTACCTTCATGGCTTTTGACAGATTTGCACACCATCTAAAGCATTATTTACATAATGTGTGTCTACAAATGGATTTCCTTTTTAACCTGAATGTATTTTAAAACTAAACCTTATATCATAATCACAAATGGAAAAATGGCATCATTTGCCTCAAATAGATGATAAACAGCTACAAAAAAATCAAATGTTTCTAGGTTTTAGTTAGACATTTTTGCCCATAGAATGTTCTGAGGTCTGCTCTCTCTTTTAAAGGAGATTAGAAATGTTGGGGACCAGACTGGAACGTAGTCCTTTCTATTATCAAAAGGATTGAAAGTGAACCACAAAGGGAATATATTTCCAACTTGGTGATGTAATGCTGTTTAATGTGTGTCTTTATCTCAAGAACTACCCCAAATCATCCCATTTGGGGAAGTAAGAAGATCAGATTTTTGCTGAGGAGCATTGGGAGGTGAGGTTACAGGGCTTACCATGGAGGTTCATGTTAAGAAGTATGGACTTCATCTAGTTGAGCATGGGAGGGATATGACACGATTTGTTTTATGTAGGGGAGGTGGATTGAAGGGAGGAGAACTTAAGTCAGAGAAACACAAGAAGAAACTGGGATAATGGTCCAGGCAAGAGATGATGAAGACCTGAACTTATACGAGAGAGTGGGGATTTGTTCATTTATCTAGAAAACACTTGTTTAACATTTACTGTGTCCTCACCCTGTTCTAGGCACTGGGACTCAATAGTGAACAAGACAGCATTTTTGCCTTCAAAAAACTTACATTCTAGTGGAGAGAGACACAGTAAATAAATAAACAAGATGCAGGTAGCAGCAAGTACTTTGAAAGAAAATAAAGCAAGGTAAAGATAACAGGGGCTGCTATTTTAGATAGTGGCCAAGGAAGTTCTTGAAGACTGGAATGAAGTAAGGGAGCCAGTTTTGTGATTATCTAGTAGGAGAGCATTCTAAGCAGAGAGAACAGCAAGTGCAAAGGCCCTGAGGTAGGAGCATGTTTGGCCTACTTGAGGGACAGCAAGGAGGCTAGAGCAGAGTTAAGCAAGGGAGAGAGTAGAAGGAAATGAGGAGAGGAGTTTAGAGGGTTACAAGTTTCCAGATGATTTTGGGCATCAGAGGCCTTGGTAAGGACTTTGGATTTTATTCTAAGAGTCATCAAAGTTGTTGGAAGGTTTTGAGCAGGGCAAATGACATGGGCTGACTAATGGCTGCTGTGTGAATAGGCTGTAAGGAAGCAGGACTGGAAGCAGAAAGACCCGTTAGTGGGCTATGTGGTAATCCTGGCAAGTAATGATGGCAGCTTGGCCTAGGCAGGTGGAATGAAGACCCCCAAAGCCAAGCCCTTTTTCCAATATTAAGAATGACTATACATTATCAATCACTTACTATATGCAAGGCTCTGAGCTTTGTGCATTGTGTGCCTTGTCTTCTTTAATCCCTGCAACAACTTTATGTGGTAGGTTCTCAGATAATACCCATTTTATTATACATGATGAGACTGAGGCTCAGAGTAGTAAAGCAATTTGCCCAAGGTCATACAGCTCCTTAGTAGGGCATCCAGGACCAGGACTCAGGTCTGACCGTCAGACTCCTGAGCCAGTGTTCTAAACTCTCTGAATGTGTATATGTTGGGGAATGGTTTTCAGGTGAGTTCACAGAGGAAGAGATTGAGTTCCTGGAAGCCAGGGGTCACCACGTGGAGAAGGTAGATGTCTTGTCCTGGGTCCATGGCAGCCGGAGGACCAACAACTTCATCATCGGTGTGAAGGACCCTCGGAGCCCAGATGCAGCCGGAGCTACCATCCTGTAGAGCAGCAGGGTGGGGCGGGGGTCTCTTCTCCCCGCCTTTGCATGTTCCTAGAGTCCCTCCTTCTCCCAGGTTTGGTCTCAGAGGGACCCCAGGGATGCCCCAGATCAGGGGCCAGAGGGGATGCTTAGCAAACCCTATCTCAGAGTAACTGGAAAATTCTCCATCTGGAGGCCTGTGGTGGTGGCAGTGGTGGTGAGTGTCAGTGTCCACGACCAGGCAGGCAGGACCTTGAGGAGTCAGACTATCTGTCTGTCTGTCTCCTTTCCCTTAGCCATGCAGGCTCTGAGCTTAGGGCTGTGCTTGCAAACCCTTCTCAAGGGTCCTCGCCACCCCAGCATCTCCAGTTGGGCCTGACCTGGCCTTGTTTTCCAGCTCCCTTCTCCTGTCCCCAGCCTCATTTCTTAAATGACTAGGATTTTTTTAAATGGACCATCCTAGGGAGGGGGCGCTCCTCTCCTCCTCCCATCAGGTTGATTTGGGGGCCTTTCATCTGGGGTGGGCCCAAGGTGTGGGGTAGGGGTGGGGGTGGGGACCAGCTCAGGGGCTTCCATTTGCAAAGGGGAATTAAAGAAAGAATATTGCTTAACCATGGCTCTGACCTGATTTATGTTTGGCTGTGTTGGGAGTGGGAGTGAAAGAGGAGACCTTGGCTCACCTTGTCCCAGTAGCCCTGACTCCAGGGCAAGCTGGAGTCAACTTTGTGGGGGTTGTAACAATATCTGCTGTCCATCAAAGACTTGCACTAATAAAAATAATTACAATTATAGATAGAATCTATTGAACACTTAATGTGTACCAGGCTCTATGCTAAATGCTTTATGTAGATAATATTAATTACATTATAAATCTTCATTACAGACTTTATGAGGTTGGTACTAATATTATTCCCATTTTACAGATGGGACACTGGCAAAAAGGATTAAGGAGCTTGTCTAATGTTCCTCATGTATTAAGTGGAAGAATTGGGATTCAATCTCAGGGTGTTGAACCCCTAATCTATGCTCTTAACCATTTGCACATCTACTAGGTAAAATATTTGTTATAAAGTATACTTTATACAGTATATATCAGACAATAAGTACCTTTTACAAATTATATCGTTCATGCATGAATGTACCTATCCATTATATTACAGGTACTTTGTTAGGCACTGGAGATTCAGGATTGAAAAAGACAGACAGTTTTTTTTATGGATTTGCAGTCTATAGGGAGTCAAACATTAAATAAATAAGGGCACAGATAATTAGGGTAATTGCCATCATGATAAACTATATGAGGAATGCTATGAGAATGTATAACAGGAAAGGTAATCTAGTTCAGTTGTGGGGTGGGATCAGCAAAGGCTTCCCCAAGGTAATGAAGAGATGAGTAATACTGACAGAAAAGGATTAGATGTGGGGTGTGGGAGTGTCATTTTAGGCAAAGGGAACAGTGTGTGTAAAGGTCCCATGGTGAAGAGGAGAAAGAATGCCAGTGTATTCTTCCTAGAGCAGGGGTCAGTCAACAGACTTTTTCTGCAAAGGGCCAGATATGAATATTTCAGTCTTTCAAGCCATATGGTCCTTGTAGTAACTACTCAACTTTGCTGTTGTAGTGCAAAAGCAGGCATAGACATGTAACCAGATGGCTGTGGCTGTATTCCCATAAAACTTTATTTTACTAAAACAGGGTCCAATTTGGCTTAAGGGCACTAGTTTGCCAACCCCTATTCTAGAGCATACTAAGAGAATGATGGTATGTGATGAAACTGATGAGGTAGGTACAACATTCTTATGAGGCTGATATTAATTTCTCCATTTTATGGATGTGGAAATTGTGGTTCAGAGACATGAAGTAAGTTGTCCAAGGTCACCCAGCTGATAGTTGGTAGATCCATGATATAAAAGCACTCAGACTCCAAAGATCATGTCCCTCTCTTCTTTGAAAAAAAAACTATTACTTTATCTGATTACAGATGTAACCATCATTCAAATATCAGACATTTCATAAGTATATAATAGAGGTGATCCATGCCTTCAAAATCTCAACTTTTCAAAAAATCTCATGGGCAATAATTTAGTATGTATTCCTCCAACTACTTTTTTCTGTAGATATAACATATATTATCATTCTATTTAAAAGTAAAAATGGGATTATATTGGTCACAGTGTCTACAACATCCATTTTTTTTTACTTACCAGTATAACATGGACATTTTTCCATGTCAATATCAAGATACATGGATTTACCTAATTATTTATAACAATGCATCCATAGGTCATTAAACAGTTTAACCAGTTTCCTATTGATGGATATTTGGGTGGTTTCCAATGTAACTTTGAATATCCTTGCCTGATATCTTTAGGTGCTTGAGTAACACCTGTGGTCATACCAACTCTCCTATGCTGTCTTTCAAGTGATGTTATAGGACCTTCCACGCAGCAGGCTTTTGGGGTATCTTGGGGTCATTTTACTTCTTAAATATATAAATAGGGCTTCCCTGGTGGCGCAGTGGTTGAGAGTCCGCCTGCCGATGCAGGGGACACGAGTTCGTGCCCCAGTCCGGGAAGATCCCACATTCCGCAGAGCGGCTGGGCCCGTGAGCCATGGCCGCTGAACCTGGGCGTCCAGAGCCTGTGCTCCGCAACGGGAGAGGCCACAACAGTGAGAGGCCCGTGTACCGCCAAAAAAAAAAAAAAAAAAAAAAAAAAAAAAAAATATATATATATATATTATATATATATATATATATATATAATGACAGGACAGCTTTGAATAAAAGATTTGTTCAGTGGAACAATTCTTATATATCAAAGCAAAATTCTGATATCTTGGAAAACCTGTTTCTCACTCAGTATATGAAATATCATATTTTATTCCACAAATATTTTCTTAAGTGTCTACTCTGTGCCGTGCACTGCCTGATGCACTGGGAACACTGATGAACAAGACAGACAAGGTCCTTGTTCACCTGGACATTATATTCTTAATTACTTTTACTTTATTCAGGTTGTACTATCTTGATCTACCGTAGAAAATATAAATTTACCTCATATTGAGAAGCTAACTTTAGCTGACTATGAAATAAGGAGATAATAAGCTTAGAAATTTAAAGAGTTTTTATGATATTCTTCCCTCGCACCTCAAATAACTCCAGGATATACCTGTTTGCTTCTTAAGTTGGATGTTTTTGGTATTTCCTTCATATTTTAGTTAAGATATGAAGCTTCCTAATTTCAAAACTTACTACACTACAAAGTTATAGGAATCAAAACACTGTGGTACTGGCAGGAGGATGAACATCTCAGTGGAATAGAATTGAGTGTTCAGAAACCTATCTATGATCAATTGATTTTTCACAAGGGTGCCAAGATCATTCAATGGAGAAAGAATAGTCTCTTCAGCAAACTATGCTAATACAACTAAATATTCACATACGAAAGAATGAAGTTTGACCCTTAACTCATACCACATACAAAAAGTAACTCATAATGGATTGAAGGCCTAAATGTAAGACTGAAAACTATAGAGCTCTTAGAAAGAAACATTAAAGTAAATCCTCATGATTTTGGATTTGGCAATGGTTTCTTATATATGGCACCAAAAACACAAACAACAAAAGAAAAAAATAGATAAACTAAACTGCATCAAAATTTAAAATTTTTGTGTATCAAAGGACACTGTCAAGAGGTGAAAAGACAACCCCAAAAATGAGAAAAATGTTTGCAGCCAAATACCTGATAAGGGTCTAGTACCCCAAATAAATAAAGAACACTTACCGTTAAAAGATGGGCAAAGGACTTGAAAAGACATTTCTCCAAAGAAGATATACAAATGTCCATCAACAAATGAAATGATAAACAAAATGTGGTATATTCATACAATGAAATATTATTCAGCCATTAAAAGGAATGAAATACTGATATGTGCTACAACATGGATGAACCTTGAAAACATTATGCTAAGTGAAAGATGCCAGACACAAAAGGTCATGTATTGTATGGAGTATCTAGCATAGGCAAATATATAGAGACAGAAGGCAAATTAATGATTGCTTATGGATGGGAAAATGGGGGATTGGGAGGAGGGCAATATCTAGATATCTAAGGCTTTCTTTTTGATGATGAAAATGTTCTAAAAATTTGACTGTGTTGATGGTTGGACCTATCTGGTTGTGACTATACTAAAAACCATTGAACTGTACACTTTAAATTAGTGAATTGTATAGTATGTGAATTGTATCTCAAAAAAGCTGTTTAAGAAAGACAAAGAATATGTCAATATCAACTACAGCTGAACACATGCAAACTCTAAAACCCAGCAATCCTAGCCCTAGGTATATACCTAGCAGAAAATTATACACGTTTACCCAAAGACATGGGCAAGAATGTTCATAATAGTACTATTAAAAATAGAACTAGGGGGCTTCCCTGGTGGCGCAGTGGTTGAGAGTCCACCTGCCGATGCAGGGGACACAGGTTCGTGCCCCGGTCCGGGAAGATCCCACATGCCGCAGAGCGGCTAGGCCCATGAGCCACGGCCACTGGGTCTGTGCGTCCGGAGCCTGTGCTCCGCAACGGGAGAGGCCACAACAGTGAGAGGCCCCTGTACCACAAAAAAAAAAAAAAAAAAATAGAACTAGGGACTTCCCTGGTGATCCAATGGTTAAGAATCCACCTTCCAATGCAGGGGACGCAGATTCAATCCCTGTTCGGGGAACTAAGATCCCGCGTGCCATAGGGCAACTAAACCCACACGCGGCAACTAGAGAGAGGCCCGTGCACCGCAACTACTGAACCCCATGTGCTCTGGTTCCTGTGCACCACAACTGGAGAAGCCCACGTGCCACAACTAGAGAGAAGCCTGAAACAAAGAGCCCAGGCAATGAAGACCCAGCACAGCCAAAATTTTTTAAAAAGACCTAAAGTGGAAACTGAAATGCTCATCATCAGTAGAATGGATAAATTGTGACAAATTCAGATAATGAACCATATGAAGCAATGAAAAGGAACAAACTACAACTACATGCAACAATATAGATGAATCTCAAAAACACAAAATTGAGCAAAAGAAGCCAGACTCAAAAGAGCACATTTTGTATGTTTCCGTTTATATAAAGTTTAACACCCAATGAGCCTAATCTATGAAGTTAGACGTCAGAATATTATTTACTTTCAGGGGTGTGAGTAATAACTGGAAAGGGAGAACAAAGGGGCTTTTGTGGGGCTGGTAGTGTTCTATTTCTTGATTTGGATGTTTGGACGTGTGTTCGTTTTGTGAAAATTCTTCAGGATTTACACTTATGAATTGTGTATTTTCATGTCGTTATGTTATACTCTAATAAAAAGTTTTAAAATTTCACAATATTTTTGAAATCAGGTTTTTTTGTTTGTTTTTTATTTTTGGCTGCGTTGGGTCTTCGTTGCTGTGCACGGGCTTTCTCTGGTTGCGGCGAACGGGGGCTACTCTTCCTTGCATTGTGCGGGCTTCTCATTGCAGTGGCTTCTCTTATTGCGGAGAACGGGCTCTAGGCACGTGGGCTTCAGTAGTTGTGGCACGCGGGCTCTAGAGCACAGGCTCAGTAGTTGTGATGCACGGGCTTAGTTGCTCCGCGGCATGTGGGATCTTCCTGGGCCAGGGCTTGAACCCATGTCCCCTGAATTGGCAGGCGGATTCTTAACCACTGCACCACCAGGGAAGCCCTGAGATCAGGTTTTTAAGTCCTAAGAATACTTCTCCTTTTTTTGTGGTCATTTCTTGATACTATTCCATTTTTTTCAATTGTGTAGTTACCACTCTATTTCTATTTTTCAATCTTTTCTTCCTAAGAGCAATCTTTTTCCTATTGTCTGAAAATTGTTGAGCTGATTTTGTAATAACAAGGCACTTTACTGCCATCTACTGGTAAATTACCATAATAAAGTTACACATTACAATGTCTACCAGTGAGTGGCACCCATTTACAAGTGATGTCCTCCTGCAAGACACCATTCGCCTAACCAAATGTGATAGCCTTGTCATTTGGCACTGTTGTGATGAATCCCACAGACAGTAGAATGTTATGCTCTCTAAGTGATTTTATTCTTTCTTCATTTTTTTCCTGTTTGATGTTCTTAAAAACATGGTTTTAAGTATTCACTATCAATCTTATCACTGCAAAGCTTAAGCCCATTGGACAAACATATAAAGATAGAAGTTCAATAAATGCCAATCAAATTGTTCACATCAAAGAATAATTGATTTGCTTTTTCTTTATCTAAATCTGAATCCAGAATAGTCCTCGATGTCTTAGGACTGCTTCTCTTGCTCAAAACATTTTGTGAAATAGCCTGATAACCTCTTCAGAGGCCTCTATTAGTCTGCTGCTTGTTGAGGCTATCATACGTGCTAGGCACTCTTCTAAACATTTCATATCTACTAATTCATTTAATCCACTACTAATTCATTTAATCTTCTAATCCTCATCTGTAAGGTACCCTTATTATCCACACCTTGCAGATGAGGCAACTGTAGCACAAAAAAGTTAAGTTATATTACAGGTGATGATATTACAAAAATACTTTCTTTGGGGAGCTTATAGTCTGTTGGGAACACAAAACAAAATAAAAACCATGTAAGGGTTTACAAA
The DNA here is from genome assembly GCF_963924675.1 of Phocoena phocoena. Lineage (NCBI taxonomy): Eukaryota > Metazoa > Chordata > Mammalia > Artiodactyla > Phocoenidae > Phocoena > Phocoena phocoena. The sequence continues at coordinate 63,693,584 of NC_089233.1, read as the reverse complement.
CAAACAAAATAAAGGAAAAAATACTTTGGACACTATAGGATGAGTCATTTTTCTTCCTTTTGGTCCAAGTTCCCTCATCTGTATGACGAGAACTTTGGATTTGCTCAAGGTCTCAGAACTTGAGGATTTTGACTTCAGAGCCCAATCTTGTAATCACTGTGCTCTACCTAGTGCCATTTCATGGCCTGTTTCTGTTCCTTTGCTGCCTTCATGTGGCAACAAATATCTATGTTACCTATGCTCCTGCTATTTTCACCTACGGGATGTTTAGGTGCCCAAATGGGTCCCTGGCTGCTAGCTCCCTACATCCTTGCTAATACCAGGAAAACCTCCTTTGGTTTAAGGACATGAATAATAAGGCAGAAAAAATGAGGATATTGGCTTAGGCCCTGGCATATTTTTTAAAATTGTGATTAAAAAATATATAACATAAATTTTGCCATTTAACTATTTTTTCAGTGTATAGCTCTGTGGCACTAAGTACACTACATTGCTGTGCAATCATCACCACCATCCATTTCCAGAACGTTTTTTATCTTTCCCTACTGAAACTCTGTACCCATTAAAGAGTAACTCTCCATTACCCCCTCTCTCCAGCTGTTGGCAATCAGTATTCTACTCTGTCGCTATGAAGTTGACTACTCTAGGAACCTCATGAAAGAGGACTCATGTAATATTGTAGTTGTCCTTTTGTGACTGGCTTATTTCACTAAGCATAATGTCGTCAGGGTTCACCCATGTTACAGCACATGCCAAAATTTTCTTCCTTTTTAAAGCTGAATAATATTCCATTGTATGTGTATGCCACATTTTATTTATCTATTCATTTGATAGACACGTGGGCTGCTTCCACCTTTTGGCTATAGTGAATAATGCTGCTATGAACATGGGTGTACAAATATCTGTTTAAGTCCCTGCTTCTACTTTTTTGGGGTAAATATCCAGAAGCAGGATTTCTGGATCAGATGGTAATTCTATATTTAACTTTTTGAGGAAACGTCAAACTGTTTTCCACAGCTGCTGCTGTGGTAGTAACACAGGAACGTAGATAAAAATTTATTAGGTATATACTTAAGAGGTTTGCATTTTCATGTATGTAAATTATACCTCACTGTTTGAAAGTTAAAAGAAAAAGCTTAAAAATTTTTTTCCAGGCTCTTGTAAATCCTTTTGATGTTAATTTCATGGGCTCAAGTGCCTGAGGTGCCCCCTTTTGGCCACCTGTGGTTCTCTTTATTTTTCTCTGCCGTTTTGGGCTCAGCACAGTAACAAATATTTACTGAGCATCTCCTCTGTGCCAGACCCTGTGCTATGTGCTGAGGAAACAGGGGTAAGCAAATTCGATAACGTTTCCCTCCTAATGGAGTCCACATCCTCATGGTGAAGACAGGCAATAACCTAGTGAGTCCTATTGAGGACAAGTAAGAACCTGCCTGGGGAGTCCTCAGGGAAGATGTCCTTGGGGTAGTGATATTTGAGCTGGGATCTGAAGGCTGATAAATTATCTAAGGTGGTGGTGGGGGAAGCATTTCAGGAGGAAGGATCAGCATGTGCAAGGGCCCTGAGAAGGATGGAAGTACAATGTGTGAAGATCAATGTAGTTACAGTCCAGAGAGCAGGGAAGAGGGCCCTGAGATAAGTCTGGAGATGTGGGAAGGGCAACAGTGAGACATCTATTTGGCCTTTAACTTAAGAGCAATGTGAGTCATCAAACAGTTTTAAGTAGGGGAGAGACATGATCAGATTTCTGACTTAGAAACATTATTCTGATAGCAGGGTGGAGAACAGATTGGAGGGGAGCCAGGGAGAATGTGGAAAGGCCTTAGATGGCTACTGCACCAGTCGAAGCACATAGTCTGTACTCAATAAATATTTGTGGAATGAAAGGACTCCTAACTCTTTTTCTTAGATGAGACCAATATGTCTGAGCTGTGTAATCAGCTAACAATCCACCTGCTCATCTAACATGATGCTTGTAATATACCCTTAACTGCCATTTTACAGATGAGAAAGCTGAGGTTGAGGCAAAGAAAATCGCACAACCATCAAGAGTGAAAGCCAAATCTGAATCCAGGCCTGTATGACAGACATCAAGCCCAGTGCTGGGGAGGCCTCTTGATATTTGGGGAAAGGGGAGGGGGGCCACACTCCCCTGTACCCACGAGCTTTCTAAGGTGACAGTGACGGGAAAAAGTAGAGAGGGACTTATAAGCAAATAATAAAGACTAAAGGTTATCTTTATCACCATTAAGGTCGTTAAATACTATGTATCAGGCACTCTGCCAACTGCTTTCCATGCTTTCCCTCATTTCCTCTTTGCAAAGACTATTATTACCTCCATATCTCAGGTGCATAAACCGAGGCTTGGAGAGTTGACTTGCCCAAGGACACTCAGCTAGAGAGCTCCTATAGGACTGTGCAGCGACTCCAAAGTGGGGGCAGCAGCCACTGGCGATATTACAGCTCCAGGAGACAGACAAACCCATTGAATCCCGCCTGCGAGCTCTGCACCCATGCGAACTGGCGCACGATCTGGCCCGCGCGACCCCGCGCGGCCCCGCGTTCCCGGAGACGTTTGGTCACGTGACCACGGCCCCGCCCCTGTCGGCCCCGCCCTCTCCCGCGCTCCCTCCCTCTCTCCCTCCCTCCCCCTCCCTCCCCGGCCCGGTCCGGCCCATCCCCCTCCCCGCCGGCTCCCTGAGGCCCAGCCGGGTCGGGCTGCGGGCGGCCGGGTGCCGACGGCCGGACAGACGGGCGCACGCGAGGACGGACGGACGGACACACGGAGGGCCGCGGGCACGCACGGCCCGGGCCGGTGCTCCGAGGCCCGCCCGGGAGGGCTGGGGCCGCGCTCAGGTGAGGTGACGGCGACGCGGGCCCGTAAGGGGTGGGCCCGCTGGGCGTCTGCGGTGCCGGCCCGGCTGGCTCAGCGGGAAGGAGGCGCCGCCCGGGCCCGGCGCGGGAAAATGGCGCCGGCGGACCGTGGAGCACGGCCCCTGTGCGGGCCCGGCCCGGAGCCGCCCCGCCCGCCGCGCTCGTGTCCCCGTCGCCATGTTGGGGAGCGGGCCCGGGGCCTGCGAGCGCGGGCGCTGGGGAGAGCTGTGGGTCCGGCAGGGTTGGGGAGGGTGCGGGACACGGTGTCTGGGTCGCTGAGGGAGTGCTGAGCCAGTCGAGGTCTGCACAGGGTGGCGCTCCAGGTCCGAAGAACTGGCGGGAGCCGGACGTGTGGTCGTGGCCGGGGTCGCGGAGAAGGAGCGTTGGGTCCAAAAGGAACCGGGGTCAGGATCCGTGGGGTTAGGGGTGCAGGACCTGGAGCTGGGTTAGGCCGTGGGACCCCAGGCTGGCAGGGTGCGGAGGGGCGTGGGATTTGAGTTAAGGCTGTCAGGGCTGGGACAGTTTTTTGCGGGGGGTGGTGAAAGGGTTGATTAGAATTGGGGGCCCTTTCGGTACCGAGGCGGGTATCAGATTGGGGTAGTCCGCAGAGTCGCAGGGCAAGTCCGTGTAACTTCCAAGGGACTGAGGACATATATGTCCCCAGGATCCTCCACTCCTTATTGGCGAAAGCAAAAGAAAAAAGTAAGGCCTTGATGAAGAAGAGAAGGGGGATTGAGGTTTGGGTGCAGGAGCTGGCCAGCAAAAGGGATGCAGAGTGGAACTGGTGTGCAAGATGAGAGAGAGCCTCCATCAACTTAGGGAGTTTGTGTCTTTAAAAGGAGGGACCGGGCTATTTGTGGGCGGTGACCCAAGGTGTCTTCCCAGGAAGGGGACAGCCCACTGTTTTTTAAGAGCAGTGTCACCTGGGGAGGTCATCAGAAAGGCATTATCGAAGCTGGTGAGAATGGTAAAGGAGTGAATGTGTAAAAACTACAAAGTCCTTGGATCATGTAACGATTGATTTCAGATCATGTAAGTGATTTTCGCTGAGACACAAAAAGGTAAAGTTGACTTCTCAAGATCTTACCAGTAAATGGCAGAAGTAGTACTGGAATTCAGGCCTGTTGCCTCCTCATTCACCACCACGCCTTAGAGGAATTTGCCAGGTGGCAGAAAAGTGTTAAGAAGTCAAGTATGGCAGCGTATAGCAAAGAAGTATTAAGTAATTTATTTTATTTTTATGGTGAGTTTGTCAGTACAGAAACTGAGGGGGATACAGGAAAACTATAGGTAACCATCTGTTTGATCATTTCTAGTTCACTTCTGTTGGTGCAAAGAAGTTATCTTCAGGATCCTTTTGACTTATAACTTTGTAGAGTTTTAAGAGATACTCCTTCTCTTCTAGGTGTTTGCTGTACAGCAAAGGGACACAAAAAGCCTTAAAAAATAACAGTGAATAAGGGTAAAGACCCAGGATCTCTGTCATGACCAAACTTTTTTTTAAAATTTATTTATTTATTTATTTTTGGCTGCATTGGGTCTTCGTAGTGCGGGCTTTCTCTAGTTGCAGGGAGTGGGGGCTACTCTTCCTTGCAGTGCGTGGGCTTCTCACTGCGGTGGCTTCTTTTGTTGCAGAGCACTGGCTCTAGGTGCGCGGGCTCAGTAGTTGTGGCTCGTGGGCTCTAGAGCGCAGGCTCAGTAGTTGTAGCACATGGGTTTAGTTGCTCCATGGCATGTGGAATCTTCCCGGACCAGGGCTCAAACCTGTGTCCCCTGCATTGGCAGGCGGATTCTTAACCACTGCACCACCAGAGAAGTCCCTATCATGATCAAACTTTAATTGAAGTTTGATCATGATAGTGAAGAGTTCAAAGTCCCCATGGCTATGAGAGAGTTCTCAGTCATGATATAGTAGTCCCAGGGCTCCCATATAATCAAAAAAGACTTTGAACAAAAAGGTTATGAGGATGTTCATAGCAATAAGATTTTCAATATATGTTCAATACCCTTATACAGCAACACAATTCATTTGTTTTGGGTCTTTCTAATGCAGGAAGGCCTAATCTTGTCTGTACCATGGGCCCCTTTAGCATCTAGCGAAGCTCATGAATCCCTCTCAGAATAATATTTTTAATTGCATAAAACAAAAGACATTGGGTTATAGAGAAACCAATTATGTTGAAATGCAGTTAACACAATATACAAATTGTGATATAGTAATATAGATATACTTCTTTTTTGTGGTTTGTGAGCCTCTCACTGTTGTGGCCTCTCCCGTTGCGGAGCACAGGCTCCGGACGCGCAGGCTCAACGGCCATGGCTCACGGGCCTAGCCGCTCCGTGGCATGTGGGATCTTCCCGGACCGGGGCACGAACCCACGTCCCCTGCATCAGCAGGCGGACTCTCAACCACTGCGCCACCAGGGAAACCCTAGATATACTTCTTTATCAGCAAATTAAGAAATCAGATCTAGTGGTGGGTCTGATAATTATATCAGATGAACATAAATAATTCTTTAAGACATCTGCAACAACTGTAATATGATATAAAGATACCTGTGATTACTGTGGCTCTAGAGCGCAGGCTCAGTAGTTGTGGCGCACGGGCTTAGTTGCTCCACGGCATGTGGGATCTTCCCGGACCAGGGCTCGAACCCATGTGCCCTGCATTGGCAGGTGGATTCTTAACCACTGTGCTACCAGGGAAGCCCCCCACCAAGTATTTTATATTGGTCAGTGATGCCAAGGTTTACTGTTTTGGGGTCTACTGTGGCAACTGTGGTTAGTGCCAGGTTTTTACAGTTTAGACCTTGCTGGGGCTTGTTTTGTCATTTTTCTATTGGGTTGTCTTTTTCAAAAGATTTCTTTATATTTTCTGATTATTAATCCTTCCTTGGTTATACATATTACAGATACCATTTCCCAATTTGTTGCTAATCTTTTTAAATCTCTAAGCTGTCTTTTGTTAAGAAGAAGTAGAGACACAGATGTAGAGAACAAATGTACGGACACCAAGGAGGGAAAGTGGTGGTGGGATGAATTGGGAGATTGGGATTGACATGTGTACACTAATATGTATAAAATGGATAACTAATAAGAACTTGCTGTATAAGAAAAATAAATAAAATTCAAAAATAAATAAAATGGGGGGAAAAAAACGTTCTGAATTTTAATAAAGTCAAATTTATCTATCTTTTCTGCCCCCAAGATTTTGAAGTTATTCTTTATATTATCTTTTTGAATCTCTACTGTTTTGCCTTTTATGTTAGCTCTCTATCTGGAATTGACTCCTGTGTGTGGTGTGAGGTAGGGTCAGTTCATTTTTTCCTAAGTACAATTAATTTTCCCAGCACCATTTATTGAATGGCACTTATTTTCAAATTGTGAGCTCTTTTTTGGTGAAGTCTATCTAAGGTCCTGTTTCCAGCTCCACTGCTTGCTCATTGTGTACCTTGGACAAGTTGTATAACCTCTTTGTGCCTCAGTTTCCTTATCTTTAAAATAAGAATAATAAGAGTTTTTGTCAGGAGTAAGTTAATTCATGTAATGTGTAGAACAGTGTGGCATCTAGAAAATGTTCAATAATGTTAGCTGTTGTTTAGCATTATTGTTCATTTCAGATTCCTAGGCACAGAGTGGAAGCTCAATATGCTCAACACAGTTGTAGAATTAATTTGGTTTTCAGGTCAAAACAGAATGGCTGACAGATAAGTGTTGCAGGAGATGCTTCCAAGTTGCTGTTTAATTTTAGCTGCTGCCTTAGACTATCTGCTGGAATGGAACTCCTCCCTGTAGTTCTTTGCAGTCCTCACTACTCTCTTGCTTTGTTCATTTACTTTATCATCCTATAGGCATTTGATTTTCTGGTTCTAACTTTACCAAAGTTTTAAATATTACCTCTCCTAAACCAATAAATGACATACTGAGATATTGTCAGGATGGCCAGAAATTAACAAATGAGTTTGTGAGCAGGTAAAAACTAAAATCTGTTTCTAAGGCTGAATCATTCTTGGTCATAATGAATAAATTGATAATTGAAATTAAAAGATGAGATGAAATCCAAATCATTGAATATTTAGGCATCTACTATGTGCTGGGTACTGTATTAGAAATTACCACATTGGTAATAGAAAAGAAAACTAGTTGACCAGCTTTATGAAATACTACAGAAGAGATCTTTTTACTTGTGATATGGAGCTATTTTCCAAGAGAGCATTTGGATGACAGAGAGGAAATATAGGCATTTATTCACTTGTCAAACATTTATTGAACCCTACCACATACATTGGGCTAGAACTTTGCAGAATACAAGGATTAATCTACCCAGGATTTCATGTGGGGTGTATATATAATGTGTTATGGAGCTGGGGTATCAGAGGATGGTACCTCAGAGGTGGCCTCTAAGCAGGACTGCCAAAAACGGTTAGGATCTTCATACTTAGAGATGAGACAGTATTTTTCCAGGCTGAATGAAAGCATGAGTGTAGAGATGGGTGTTTAGGAGATAGTAAAGAGTCTAGTTTGGTTGTTGATCAGGACTGTCACAGGGCTGTTGTTGAAGTTGAGGCTGGAAATGGAGATTGAACAACAGCAATAATAATAGCGGTAGCTCTCATTTTTTACATGTGTATTACTTGCCAGATAATGTGCCAGGAATTTCATAAGTGGCATTTCATTTAATCCTCACAACAACCCTGTGAGATAGGCACCAATTTTTATCCCCTTTTTATAGACAAAGAAACTGAGAAATAGAACTAACAATTGACAGAGAATGAATTTGGGTCTAGGCAGTCTAATTCCAAAGCCTGTATTCTTAGTCTCTGCATGCTATATACATGGAAGGCTTTGAATCCTTTTCAGTTCCAGGCTGAGAAGTTTGGAATTGTTTGACTAGGTAATGGGAAGTCATCTAAAGTTCTTGGCCATACGGTGACATAATGAAATCTGTACATTAGGAAAGTAAGCCTGGTCGTGGAGTGTAGGAGCAGCATGGAGAGAAAGGAGAGATGTGGAGCTAGTTTATTCGATCTCCCTCCTCACTAGATTGTTTGTTCCTACGAGCTGGGGCTATATCTCTCTGTCCCTCTCTCCCTTCCTTCAGCTCTGGTGTCTACTTATTGTATTGTCTGACACATTTATTTATTTTTAAAAATTTAATCTTTTTCTACCTTACCGTGTTCTAAAAAGGACTTAAGGTCGCTGCCCAGGAGCTCAGTAAACATTTGCTGAGTTAATTAATAAATGACTAGAAGTATATATAGATGTGTACATAAAGGGAGTACTAAGGCTTTGTTGAAGGTAGTAAATGCAGCCTTATAATTTGGTGATAAGCTATGTTTTATATATAGGCCCTATAAAAGCAAAAGGCCAGAACCACATCTTTTTTAACTTGTGAAGAATTGTATATTCTGTGTCAGAATATTAACAATCAGTTAATATTAACTATGTTAGTTAGAAACCCAAAAACTCAGAAACAGAGAGTAGTATAGAATGGTGGTTGTCAGAGGCTGGGAGATGGGGGAAATGGGGAGATGTTTGTCAAAGGGTATAAACTTTCAGTTATAATATGAGTAAGTTTTGGGGATGTAACGTACAGCATGGTGACTATAGTTAGCAGTACTGTATTATATACTTGAAAGTTGTTAAAAGAATAGATCTTAAATGTTTTCACCATACACCTAAAAATGGTAATTATGTGATGTGATGGATATGTTAACTAACCTTATTGTGATAATCATTTCTCTATATATGTGTATCCATCTCATTGTACACCTTAAACCTACACAATATTGTATGTCAGTTGTATCACAATAAAGCTGGGAGAAAAACCATGTCAGTTTTAATAATATTAATGATCACCAAATTCAAAGGTTATTCATACTTTAAATAGATATTTAGCTTTGTGTTCAGCATTAATCAGCTGCAAATCCCTTCATACGCAAAGAGGCAACAAAAGTTACCAGTAACCAGCTGCTTTACTGACACTGAACCTGTTGAATATTAGTTCCATAGTACCGTTTATGTACATTTTCTAAAGATCAGTCAGCAGCAGTCTCTCACAGGAAGAAATACTCATTGCAAATTTGTGAATCAGATTCCTGTTTTGGATTTTACTTCGGGAAATTATTCATAAGATTAAGTCCCTTGCCATAATTTTAAATGTTATTTGGAAGTAATTCTGTGTCCCTTCTGTAAAATACAGACTTTAAAAATTCAAACATTTGGAGAAATTCAAAGACAGTGGTTAACTACCAAATACCAGTAAAGGTAGGAAGATGTTAGGTAAACCAGCATTTGAGTAAACTTAATAAGACAAGTCAATGGACCTTAAATAGTGGATTTATTAAGTAAACATTCTTTTCCATTGTGGATATTAGCTGTTGGTAGTATGTACATATACATGCATGCACATATCGATGTGAAATATATTGATATAATTAATATAAGTACATTTGAATTTAGAGATGCTTCCTAAAGAAAATGAACCTTCATCTGAGTTCTTTTAGGTTATGTTTAACTCTTCAGTGTATGTGGAGATAACTCATTCAGAAGCATTGCAATCAGAATGAATAACTGTAGAAAAAGTCAGTATATGTTGACTGCCTACCACTGTGGAGGGCTGTATACAGTTGATTAGTTTCTACCTTCCAAGAATCAAATTAATTTGGGGAAGTGAAGTGAACATAAAAAGAGGGGAAAGCGTGTTTTAAATGAAGTAGTACGTGCTGTGGGAGTCCAGGAGAGATCACTTCTACTTGGAGAATCAGGGAAGACGTCTAGAAAAGGTGGTGTATTAGTTTCCTAGGGCTGCCATAACAAACTACCACAAACTGGGTGACTTAAAACAACAAAAATTTACTCTCTCACAGTTCTTGAGGCTGGAACCTGAATTCGAGGTGTCAGCAGGGCCACGTTCCCTCTGAGACTTCCATCAATTCTTTTTAAATTTATTTATTTTTGACTGTGTTGGGTCTTTGTTGCTGTGCGCAGGCTTTCTCTAGTTGCAGGGAGCGGGAGCTACTCTTCGTTGTGGTGTGCGGGCTTCTCTTGTTGCAGAGCACGGGGTCTAGGCGCACAGGCTCAGTAGTTGTGGCTCACGGGCTTAGTTGCTCGGTGGCATGTGGGATCTTCCTGGACCAGGGCTCAAAACCATGTCCCCTGCATTGGCAGACGGATCCTTACCACTGTACCACCAGGGAAATCACGAGACTTCCATCAATTCTTGACAATTCTTGGTTTGCGACTACATCACTCTAGTCTCTATCTGTGTTGTCACAGGCATTCTACCTGTGTCTCTGTCTGTGTGTGCAAATTTCTCTCTTATAAGGGCACCAGTCACATTGGATTGGGGGTCTACCTCATCTTAACTAATTGCATCTGTACTGATTCTATTTCCAAATCAGGTCACATTCTGTGGTACTGGGAGTTAGTACTTTAAATATCTTTTGGGGAGACAGTTCAACTTAAAACAGGTGACATGATACAGAAGTATTAAATTTAAGTTTACTTATTAAATGGAAGAGTAAAATTACAACGAAATGAGTTAGGGAAAAAAGAACCAGAGGAATAATGGACACAGGAAGACATAAGGAATATTTAGGAAATGAGATAGAGAAGTCTGGTTTGCTGGTATATTGAGGAGTTGTGAGGAGATGAAGCCAGAGTATTGTATTGGGTCCTAGACACCAGATCTAGGATATTTGAATGCTGCTGAGTGGATAGTGTGTGGCAGCAGTATAGCCCTGCAGAATTTTGAAATGGTGGATAACTAATTCAGACTTCGGATAATTAATGCAAGCTTTAGGAAGATTCTATGATCAGATAAACATGGATGAGTAGACACCCTGAAGAAAAACAGATGGTCAGTGATTTAACACACCCGACCTCCCTCATTTGCCTATGCCAGTAACTTTTCACCAAGACGGTCAAGATATTCCTCATATGTAAAAAACAAAAACACCACGACAACAAATGAGAGTTTTACTAGCCTCTTGGTCAGTCATCTGTGGGCATTGAGATACATCTGCTTTTTATGATCTCTATTCTATTCAAAAGCCTCTCTATGGATTTAAACATTGATAATCATGTTGTTCTTCATTTTCTTTCAAACCTTTCTTCAAAATCACCTATTTTCCATCGTATTTTTTACCTCTTGATTTTTCTCTGAACGCTTTTCAGTTTTTCCATCTCTTTTTAAAACATCTGACTAATGGAAAGAATTGAGGAAGATTATGTACTATCCAAGCCAATGATACCTTCTTTTTCTGTGTCCTTTAAATGATAGTTATGTTGACTTTTGTCCACAATAGGACTGTATTCAAATTGTCAATATTCATTCAAATTGTGGTCAGCAGTGCTCAGGTGCTTTTCCTTATTTGTGCCCAGGCATTTCTTCCTGATTCTATATTTGCATTGCTTATATTTTCTCTAAGAGCATGTGTTTTCATGAAATTTCTAAAATTATGTTTAAATATTACAAACACATAACGTCCTAGTCATCATATGCATAGAGTCTTTTTATATAGTTTTTTTTTTTTTTTTTTTTGCGGTACGCGGGCCTCTCACTGTTGTGGCCTCTCCCATTGCAGAGCACAGGCTCCGGACACGCAGGCCCAGCGGCCATGGCTCATGGGCCCAGCCGCTCCGCAGCACGTGGGATCTTCCCGGACCGGGGCACGAACCCGTGTCCCGTGCATCGGCAGGCGGACTCTCAACCACTGCGCCACCAGGGAAGCCCTCATATAGTTTTTTATAGTCTTCTTTCATTTGGCCTTATATTGATATACTTTTCCACATGTCTATATAGTTAACATTTTTAATAGATAATAAAGTTTAAATACTCTCTGGTTATTTGGCATTTGGATGATTTCCAGTATGTTTTTATTTTTGATTTGCAATTCTAAATTATACTGCTGTAACCTTTTTATAACCGCCCCCCCCCCGCAATTTTTTTCTTAGAGTATGTTCCCTAAAATAATTCAGTTAGGTCTAAGGATATCACTTTTTAGCCATATTGTTATTCTGTAGAACAACTACCAGTTGTTAATATTAGATTTTATAATTTTTTTCTTCTAGTATAATAGTGGTGTGTCACAGTTTTGTGAGAATTTTGATATTTTAAATGTTTTATTATGAAAAATTCCAAACATACCAAAAACACACTACCAGAAATAGTACAATGAACACCCTTATTCAGCATGTTGCCATATGCTTACTTATATACTTATTATGTTAAACCTTTTAAAAATAAAGACATTGGACTTCCCTGGCAGTTCAGTGGTTAGGACTTGGTGCTTCCAATGCCAGGGGTGTGGGTTCGATCCCTGGGTCAGGGAGCTAGGATCCTGCATGGCGTGTGGTGTGGCCTCCAAAAAATTTTTTTAAAAATTAAAAAAAATAAAAATACATAAAATTGGCATCATAGCATTATGCCTTTAAATACTGTAGCATGTATCTCTTACAAATAAGAACATTTTCCTACATTATCACAACACCATTATCATACTGAACAAAATTATCATTAATTCCTTAATGTTTCTAACATTAAGTCTATATTTGTTTCGCCAGTTGTCTCCATAATGACATAACTGCCTGGTTCAAAGTGGAATCAAATTAAGAACTATGCATTGTATCTGTATGTTGCTGTTTTTGTAGTCTTTTTTTTTTAAACCTAGAACAATTCTCATTTCTTGTCTGCTTCCTCACCTTTTTTCCCCCCGTGGCACTGATTTGTTGAGATCCGAGCAGTTTTCTTGTTGTATGTCCCACATCCTGGATATATCTGATTGTTTTCTTTTTTAAAACTTTATTTATTTATGGCCGTGTTAGGTCTTCGTTGCGGCACGTGGGATCTTTGTTTACATGCGGGCTCTTTTTTTTTTTTAATAATTCCAATTTTTTTCTTAATTTTTATTTTATTTATCTTATTTTTGGCTGTGTTGGGTCTTCATTGCTGCATGTGGGCTTTTCTCTAGTTGCGGCGAGGGGGGCCTACTCTTCTTTGTGGTGCGTGGGCTTCTATTGTGGTGGCTTCTCTTGTTGCAGAGCACGGGCTCTAGGCGCATGGGCTTCAGTAGTTGTGGCACGCAGGCTCCATTGTTGTGGCTCACGGGCTCTAGAGCTCAGGCTCAGTAGATGTGGCGCACGGGCTTAGTTGCTCCGCGGCATGTGGGATCTTCCCGGACCAGGGCTCGAACCCATGTCCCCTGCATTGACAGGCGGATTCTTAACCACTGTGCCACCAGGGAAGCCCTACATACGGGCTCTTAATTGAGGCATGCATGTGGGATCTACTTCCCTGACCAGGGATCAAACCCAGGCCCCCTGCATTGGGAGCACGGAGTCTTGACCACTGGACCACCAGGGAAGTCCCTTAACTTGTTCTTTTGTTGTTGTATTTCCCTAAACTGGAAGGTTTAAGACTTGATTAGATTCTAGCTAAACATTTCGGCAAAAATATTTAATAAATACTCTTTACATTGCATCATATCATGAGGTGCATAAATGTCTGGTTGTCCTACTATTGATGATAACTTTGATCATAGGGTTAAGGTTGTGACTGCCAGATCTCTCCATTGTGAAGTTGCATTTTTTTCTTTTGTGACTGTCAATTTTTAAAAAAATTTTTGTCAATGATGAGTATTTTTCAATCTTGTTTGAACCAGTTTTTCATATCATTTGACCCTTTGTTCAGTGTAGATTTGATATTTTCAAGTTTGTACTATATTAAAATTTTATACAGTGTAATAAAGAATGGTGTGTTGTTATAAAAGATAAATTTCAAGTTTCAAAATATAACTAAAATCAAATGTAATTTAACCAAAAAAAATAAACCTTACATATTGCAAATATGTAATAGAGGGCATTTCTTTGACAGAATTTTGTGATGAGTCATGTTTGCTATTTTAAAAATCATTCTAGGGACTTCCCTGGTGGCACAGTGGTTAAGAATCCTCGTGCCAGTGCGGGGGACATGGGTTCGATCCCTGGTCTGGGAAGATCCCACATTGCCACGGAGCAACTAAGCCCATGCGCCACAACTGCTGAGCCTGTGCTCTAGAGCCCGAGAGCCACAACTGCTGAGCCCATGTGCCACAGCTACTGACACCTGCATGCCTAGAGCCCATGCTCCACAACAAGAGAAGCCACCACAATGAGAAGCCCACATGCCTCAACAAAGAGTAGACCCCCCTCGCCACAGCTAGAGAAAGCCCATGTGCAGCAATGAAGACACAATGCATCTAAAAATAAATAAATTACTTACTTAATTCTTTTAAAAAAAAGCATTCTAAGCAGGCAAAAATTGAGAAACATAAAGCTCTTGAATAAAAAATTTCTCTTATTTTTCTTTTTGAAATGGAGATAAATCCTGAATTCATAAGTTGTTTTACAAACCCACCCCAGAAGCACTCAGAATTTATTTTTGTTTCTTGTCCTCTTGAGTGTTTCATTTGGCTGTCTTTTGTATACCAATTTTTTATCAATTTTAAATAGCTATTTTTTTCTGTCATTCCTATTATAGATTTTTTTAATTCCATTTTCTGCTGCAAATAATGCTCAAATAGGATTTTCCTTTCAAACCACAAAGGCAGTATAGGCTTATTGAAAAAGTTGGGTATCATCTGAGATGCACAAAGAGAATGCCAACCATCCCCTCCTCTCCAGTTCATATCCTCCAACATATCCAACTAGCCTAATGTGATTCTTCCATGTTTTTCTCTATGCTCTTAGAAACACAAATATACATACTGATTCATATTCTGTCTTATTTTGTAAGATTTTCATGATGCCATATGCATTATACTACAACTTCTATTTTTTACTTTATAGGGTATCATACGTTTTCTTCCATATCATTAAACAGATATCTAATTCATTTTTTGTGCTGCATAATACTCCATTTATGTAGATTTATCTCAGTGGGCATTCAGGTTGTTTCCAATTTTTTTTCCCATCACAAACAGTAGACATTTTTATACATATATCTTTAAGAAGTGAAGCTTTTACTTCTGTAGGATAAATTCCCAAGTATGCGTTATTTCAATATTATGAACTGCCAGGTTATTTTCCATAAAGGTGGTGGCAGTTCTTATTCCCGCTGGCCCTGGATAACAGGTATCTTTTTAGTTTTTGCCTATCAGCTGGGTGAAAAGTGTTTTCTTATTTTAATGTTCGTTTCCCTGACCATTAATAAATTGCATACATTCATTGTCCAATTTGCATTCCCTATTCTGCAAATCATCATTGCCAGTCCTTTAACTTATTTTTCTCTTGGGTTGTTAATTTTTTACTTTTTAATCAGTTTGGGGATACTTTTGTGTATTTCGGGTATTAACCCCTTTTTTGTCACATTGTGCAAGTATATTATCCCAGCCTTTCGTTTGGCTTTTGACGTTGTGGTTTCTTTGACATATAGACTATTTTAAATATCTAATCATGTCTGTCAGTCTTTTTCTTTATGATTTCTAGGTTCCTGTCTTGCTCACCACCATTCCACTGAAGTTAATAATTCTTCTAAATTTTTTTCTATATTTTTGTTTTGTTTTGTTTTGTTTTGTTTTTTGTGGTACGCGGGCCTCTCACTGTTGTGGCCCCTCCCGTTGCAGAGCACAGGCTCCGGACGCGCAGGGTCAAAGGCCATGGCTCACGGGCCCAGCCGCTCCGCGGCATGGGGGATCTTCCTAGACCCGGGACACGAACCCGTGTCCCCTGCATCGGCAGGTGGACTCTCAAGCACTGTGCCACCAGGGAAGCCCTGTTTTGTTAATTTTTAACCTTAATTTTGTTTTTCTTGTTTTTGCAACTGGGGCAGAAATTTATTTCTTTGTTTTTTAATATAAATGAACCTGTTTATTATGCCATTGAATTTCTTCTCCTGATCAAAAAATTACCTCTTCTTCATTATTTATGTATAAGATTATTTTAAGAAATCTCTCTTGAATTTTGAAAAATGTTTTTCTGGTTGTTCCAAGTCAGTTTGGATGCTCTACCTATGTTTGAAAATAATAGTGTATTCATCTAATAACAGTTCTGTCTGCAGGTTTGCCAAGTGTATTCTGGGTCATCAATAATGATGAAATGGTAGCTACAGGCTAGCTGTAGCTGAAAGCTGATCTAAGGACTCCAGTGTTTGATTTTAAAAGAAAGTGACAATTGTAAGAGCATAAAGCAAAAATAAAAAAAGGCCTGACAAAACTGTGAATGCACCTGACCCTCTGTATCCATGGGTTCCTCATCTGCATATTTAACCAACCAGGGATTGAAAACATTCCCCCCTGAAAATTCCAGAAAGTTCCAAAGAGCAAAACTTGAATTTGTCAAGTTTTTGGAAACTATTTACATTGTATTTACAACTATTTACATATCATTTACATTGTGTTAGGTATTATAGGTAATCTAGAGATGACTTACAGTACATGGGTAGGATGTGCTGTTATATGCAAATACTACAGCATTTTATATAAGGGACTTGAACATCTGCAGATTTTAGTTTTGCAGGGCGGTCCTGGAATCAATACCCCATGGATACCGAGGGATGACTATATTAAAACAGTGGAGAAGAAACACTGGCAGACTCTTAGAATGATGGCCTAAGGACTTTTGTAATTTAGAGCCCAGATTTCATGATGTAAGTTTCTTGTTAGAAACTTAATAGAGAAAAAAAAGCCATTGTTCTCTCAAGTTGTCTTCAACACTTTCTTCAGGCAAGGCAACATTCATTATCATTATATAACCTGCTTTTCTAGTGCTTTTAAAATGAAGTATTTCTTTTGTAAAGAAGTGTCATACATAAAATGAAAGACTTCCCTACAACTAAGAAGCTTTGGACAAATTGTTTACTCGGGCCTTAATTTTTTTGTCTGTTCCATGCGGGTATTGAACTGGATGATTACCAAGGGACCTCTAATGGTGCTCAGTCTCATCAAGTTATATTTAGGGAATTTTAAAAAAATTACTTCCTAGATTGTAGCATTTGGTCAGCTTTTCAATGTCATTTGTATATTACAGCATGGGTTAAAAGACTGGAATTCCCTTTTTTTTTTTTTTTTTTTTGCCACTCTGTGCAGCATGCAGGATCTTAGTTCCCCAACCAGGGATCGAACCTGTGACACCTGCATTGGGAGTGCGGAGTCTTAGCCATTGGACTACCAGGGAAGTCCCCCTGCATTGTTTTTTGACTGAAGCTTTATTATGAATGAAAGAACGTGGTGGTTCACAATTAGAACATGACATATAAAGTAGTTTTTCTTTACATTTTACTTTATCCATTTACTGTGGTATCTAACAAGATGGGAAAACTCTCATTGAACCTCTGACTTAATCTGTTAGT
The DNA here is from genome assembly GCF_963924675.1 of Phocoena phocoena. Classification (NCBI taxonomy): domain Eukaryota; kingdom Metazoa; phylum Chordata; class Mammalia; order Artiodactyla; family Phocoenidae; genus Phocoena; species Phocoena phocoena. Next base: position 63,676,381 of record NC_089233.1, on the reverse strand, counting down.
TTATATTGTACTCAATTAAAGTTACTAACTACAGTTGACCCTTGAACAACATGGTCTGACTGTGCCAATTCACTTATACGCAGATTTTTTTTTCCCAATAAATACATAGTACAGTACATCCACAGTTGGTTGAATCCATGGATATAAAACCACAGATATGGAGGGCTGGCTGTAAACTTACACTCAAATTTTTGAATGCTCCTGGGGTCAGAGCCCCTAACTCCTACGTTGTTCAAAGCTCAACTGTAGGGCTTCCCTGGTGGCACAGTGGTTGAGAGTCCACCTGCTGATGCAGGGGACACGCGTTCGTGTCCCGGTCTGGGAAGATCCCACATGCAGTGGAGCGGCTGGGCCCGTGAGCCATGGCCACTGGGCCTGCACATCCGGAGCCTGTGCTCCGCATCGGGAGAGGCCACAACAATGAGAGGCCCGCGTACCGCAAAAAAAAAAAAAGGTCAACTGTATATATCTGTGTTAGCATGAGTAGTTTTAGGGATTTCAAATTTTGCATTTCACAAATTTATTTTTTGTTTCTTATACTAAAATGTCAGGATTGAAATGAAGATTTAATGTTAATATTCCCTAATCTCTTAAATTGTCTATTATCCCTACCAAGAGCAAACCAGGGTTGTTACAGTAGTGAAATGCCAGTCTCCTTGACAGGAATTTTGTTGATCTTTTCAGGGCACTAAATTTCTATGATTTGGCTGGAGGTTTGCATAAATTTTCCGTTGGGAACCCTGGACTTGGGAACAGGAAGCATGTAAGAGTTTTATAAGAATCTTACAAGAGGGTGTAGGGAGGATGGAATTGGATCTTAAATTAAGTTGTGCCATAGCAAATTGTCTTTCACAGTTCACATTTAACTATTTATTAATATACTTTTTAAAATGCCTTATCCTGAAACATTTAAGGTTATGTGGTTAAAAGGCCAACTGAAATTTTTTTTTTTTTTTTTTTTTTGCGGTATGCGTGCCTCTCATTGTTGTGGCCTCTTCCGTTGCGGAGCACAGGCTCCGGACACGCAGGCTCAGCGGCCATGGCCCACGGGCCCAGCCACTCCGCGGCATGTGGGATCCTCCCGGACTGGGGCACGAACCCGTGTCCCTGCATTGGCAGGCGGACTCTCTACCACTGTGCCACCAGGGAAGCCCCAGCTTAATTTTTAAAATACTATAAGTGTAATATCCAGACCTAGGCATTCATGAAAATATTATTTAAATTATCCTTTCCACAATTTTTTTGTTTCTTACATAGTAACTTCAGGAGCAGGAAACTGTTTAGCAGAGTGCCTGGTACATAGTAGGTGGTTGGTAAACGGAGGTTGAACAAATGCATCCATTGAAAGTATTCAAATTATAGTAGATTAGAAATTAAGAAAAAAGAAATTATGAGGGACTTTTTTTTAAGGAATTTTATTGATTGATGGATGGATTGATTGATTTTATTTGGTTGTGCCAGGTCTATTTGGTTGTGCCAGGTCCTAGTTGCAGCAGGTGGCCTCCTTAGTTGTGGCATGCGAACTCTTAGTTGCGGCATGCATGTGAGATCTAGTTCCCTGACCAAGGATCGAACCTGGGCTGCCTGCATTGGAGCACACAGTCTTAACCACTGCGCCACCAGGGAAGTCCCTATGAGGGACTTCTTTTTTTTTTTTTATAAATTTATTTATTTTATTTTATTTATTTTTGGCTGCGTTGGGTCTTTGTTGCTATGCGCAGGCTTTCTCTAGTTGTGGTGAGCGGAGGCTACTATTCGTTGCGGTGCACGGGCTTCTCATTGCAGTGGTTTCTCTTGTTGCAGAGCACGGGCTCTAGGCACGCAGGCTTCAGTAGTTGTGGTCCGCGGGCTCAGTAGTAGTGGTGCACGGGCTTAGTTGCTCCGTGGCATGTGGGATCTTCCTGGACCAGGGCTTGAACTCGTGTCCCCTCCATTGGCAGGCGGATTCTTAACCACTGTGCCACCAGGGAAGCCCCCTGTGAGGGACTTCTTTGCACATATATTTTCTATTTAAAAAATAGCTTGTGCTCTGTAAGTCTGAAGTGATTTCAAAATATAAAGTTAAACTCATGCAAAAAAGTCTTATGGTGGTGGTGGTAAAGTATCAAGGGTATTGTTATTAGCCATATTTGAGAGGGAGACATCTTGCACCTAGACAGCAAATCTAGGAGATTTGTATTTGACACAAGCTGAAAAATATGCTTGTGTTTATGAATCAGATGCCAGAGGAATTCTAGGATTCTTATTTTACAAAGCTACTTAAAACATTTGAGTAGAGATATTATTTGTTAATGTGAAAGCATATAGAAAATAATTAAATTTCCTGATAAACAGTCTTTGAGTTTTCTTAAATCTAGAAGGAACCTGTGATTCTCTTTAGCTCTAGTTTAGTGATCCATCCTCTCATTTTATAATTTAGGTGTCTTAGGCGCAGAGAGATTGTGCCCTGCTCCAAATCATACAACTTTATGAGAAGGTCACAACTAGAACTTGGGGCACACTCATCCTGCCATGCTCAGCCTGGCTCTTTTTCCTTTCTGTCAACCTGTGTTTCATTATTATAAATAATGCTAGTCTGTTCTCAAGATTTATTCAGTTAATTTTACTACTAATCATTTGACATTTGTATTGAAGCATAAAAAATGGATACTGCAGTTAGGAAATCATTGGATGAGCATTAGACTTTATTTAATTTCCTTATATGGGTGGTGCAACAGCTGCGATGGTGCACAGTTGTGAACCCAGGACATCTGTGTTTTCCATTTATTTGTTTACTTGTTTGTTTTTTGCAGTAGTCACATGTAATAAAATTTTTTTTCAGAGAATAAGGAGAGTAAATGTTAAATTTAAAAGTTTAATATTATTAGCATATCTACAGTTTTACAACAGAAAGAGTAGGAAAATGACAAGAAGGACTAAGTCTGTAGCTAACGACATATGTGACCTAGGGCAAATCATGTAACTAGGGCAAATCATGTAAAAGAGGTTTACTAACCTCTGTGGGACTGTTTTCTGCTACCTTCTTAATTAGAATTCTTCAGGGGTTCTGCCCAGGACAAATGTATCTGGTTTTTGATGTTTGTTACTTGAAGTATAACACACATAATGCACAGTGCACAAATCATAAGGATAATGAATTATAAAAAGAACATACTTGTACGACCACTGCTGTTGTATTTTGAAAAAGCTTCCTTGGTGATTATGATAAGCTTTCCTTTAAGAGAAATCAGTGGACTTGAGGCTGTAGGTAATCTCATGTCTTTCACAACTCTTTCTAGAGTGAAATTAACAGAAACAGTGATAGAAGGAATTTGGCCAGTCACAAAAATTTGCTTTGAATAGGTTTATTGGGATTATATATTAAGTCTTCTGATGTTTTTCTTCTTCCTCTTTGCCCTTTTTCCTTTCTGTCTAGGTCCTGGATGGAATGGAGAGGGGTCCTACTCAACTTCTGACTATCTTTTCTGAGAGTGGTCAGAGAGTTCTTAAACAGGTCTGTTGATTCTGTAGTACACAAATGCAAGTTCGAGTTACAAAAGACTTGGATTCAGCCTAAACAAAGAATTGAATTAGGAAGTAGACTTTTTTTTAAAAAAGAAGCCATTTTGACCTCAGTGTCTACAGGGTATTTTACTTTGGCAAGCTGCATTTGGCATGTGGATTGGACCCAAAGTGACTGAATTAAATAAGATCTGCTTAATATAAAAGCAGTTGTTATATCTTTATCAGTTATGTTGAATATATATGATATGGCAGAATTCTTTATTGGTTCCATGGAAAGTACCAGGAAAAGATGAAAAGGTGAATATCTCAGTTGTCTATGATTCTGGTGGGTGATGGAGGCATGGATAAATCCAAGCAGGAAAATAATTATATGGCCCTCTTTCTGATGTTCTCAGAATTCATAACATTGGGGTAAAACAAAGCTACCTTCACCTTGCATATCTCTGGTTAAGGGAAGGGCAAGTATATATGGGTTTTGTTTGTTTGTTTTCTTTTGTTTTATCTGTGTCTGCATCACCATGAATGAACTTTATCATTATTCAGACCGATAAAAACTCAAGCTTAGTGATTTCCCAAACTTGTCTTTACATTGGAATCACCTTTGGAGCTTTGCAAAGTACTGATGTCTTTGTTCCCCCTCCCTACCACCACCCCCAACCCTAGATTGTGGGGGTATGGCCTGGGAATTTTTAAAAGATCCCAAGGTGATTCTAAAGTGCCGCCAAGTTTGGGAATCACCGTTTTAGCTAGTTAAAGCAGATCTGGCCACTACGCACCTTGTGAATTTTTTTGCATAAATATTTGGATAAATATATAAATAAGGGATAAATATTTTGTTTTAGAATTCTGTACTTTAAACCTAAATTCTTACTAGAATGAAAGCTCTGTAAAAGCAGGTACCATGTCTATATTTTTTTCACCATTATATCTTTAGCATTTAGAACAATAACTGACATGTGCTATATGCTTAAATATTTGTTGAATGAGTGGATGAACCTATTAGTCTCTAGTGAGCTGAGAGTATGCTTTTACCTAATACTCGAGTGGTCTGAGGTATACAGTGGGGTGGTGGTGGTAGTGAAGAGCCCAGCCTCTATGACTAATTGACTGGGCTCCAGTCACAGCTCTGTCACTTACTAGCTGTAAAACCTTAAACAAGTTACTTCTCTAATACCTCAGTGTCCTCATTTGTACAATGGGGGTAATAGAATCTATTACATGGGGTTTTGGGGGGAACTAATTGAGTTAATAATACAAAGTGCTTAGAACAGGGCCTTGCACATAATAGTGTTCTGTAACTTTTAGCTACTGTAGAATTCAAGACACTCCAGATTCTCGGTAGTTTGAATAATTTAAATATAGAGTGTTGTATGGGGGCTAAGGTAGAACAATGGAATCAGCTGCATTAGACGTAGTTAAAGAAGACTTGACAAAGAAGGTTATTATTATTATTATTATTTTTGGTCAACTTAATCAGGTATAATTTACATACAGTAAACTGCACCATTTAAAAGTGAAACGTTTCAGTGAATTTTGACAGATGTTCTTATTAGTTTACAGTATTTATTATGAAACACCTGTCACAACCAAGATACAGAAAATTTCCATCTTCCTAAGAAGTTCCTTATATTCCCTGCAGTCTGTCCCTCCTAGCCCCTCCACCTATATATTGCTTTGCATTTTCCAGAACTTTATGTAAATGCATTGATACATTATGTTCTGTTATGAGTCTAGCTTCTTTCACTCAGCAGAATGATTTTTTTTAAATGAAAATGACTAACATTTATTGAGCATTTAATACATGCCAGATATGGCTCTAAATTTCTTTTTTCTTTTTTTTATTATAGCTGGTGTTTATTGAGCTTTTATAGTGGGCCAACATTAGTCTAAATATTTTATTTTATTTTATTTTTCAACAGAATGATTTTGATATTTATCCATGTTGTTGCATGTGTCAGTGGTTCATTCCTTTTGAATGAATAGTGTTTTGTTGTATGGGTATACCATGCTTGTTTATCTGTTCACCTGTGATAGACAGTTGAGTTGTTTCCAGTATTTGATGATTGTGAATAAAGCTACTGTAAGCATTTTTGTGCAAATCATTGTATAGATATATTTTCACTTATTCTGGAGTAAATCCCTAACAGTTGTACTGCTAGGTTGTATGGTATATCTAACTTGTTAAGAAACTGCCAAATAATTTAAAAAGAGGTGAATGTTCAGCAGGATTTCCAGGGAGGGTGCATTAGTTATCTATTGTTGCATAACAAATTACCACAGATTTAGCAGCTTAAAACAACACACATTTATTAGGGCACAGTTTCCATGGGTCAGGAATCTGGCTTAGGTGGGCCCTCTGTTTCAGGGTCTCTTACAGGCAGCAGTCAAGGTGTCAGCCAGGACTGGAGTCTCATCTCAGTGATTGACTGAAAACGGATTTCCTCTAAGCTTACTTGGTTGTTGGCAGAATTAACTTTCTCAAGGGATGTTGGATTTAAGTCCTTGGTTTCTCACTGGCTACTGGTTGTCAGTTTCTTGCCTTGTAGCCTCTCCAACATGGCAAGCTGAGAAGGCAGTAGAGTCTCCTAGGGAGATGGAAGTCTCATTCTTTTATAACCTAATCATGGACGTGCTGTCCCATCACTTTTGCTGTATTTTTTTGGTTAGAAGTAAGTCGCTAGGCCATCCCTCAGGGGGAAGAGGGGGCAGGGGAGATTACATGAGGGCATGAATACCAGGAGGCTGGGATAATTGGTGGCCATATTAGAAGTCTGTCTACCACAGAAGACATGGCTTAGTGCCAGGCTGGGACTAAATGGGACATTAAAAAGAGTGGTGGTGGTGAGGAGTAGTTTGTGAAATTTTCTTTACCTTCCCTGTATCAAACTATATCTCTTTCTTCCTTCTGTCTTTCACATCAGCTTCTTTCCCCTTCAAGAGCAGATACATAACACAAAGATCATTCTCACAATGAGATTTTAATCTTGAGTGGGTTTTGTGTGTGTGTGTGTGCGTGCCTGTGTGTGTTTAAAGATTCAATTAAGGCCTCTCCCTGTATCATTTAGTGTTTATATACATGTGTATTTTTTAAAAAACATTTTGTCGTGGAAATTGAGACAGATATGAAAGGAGAATACTATCATGAACCCCCATGTACCTTTCACCCAGCTTCCACAATTTATTTTTTACTAATCTTATATCTAAAATTTACATAAAGATGCACTAATTTTATGTGTACAGTTTTCATTGGAACAGATGTATATATCCCTACAATCAAGATATAGACCATTTTCACTCCAAAGGTACCTCATCCCTGTGCAATCAGTCCCCACCCCAGTCTCAGGCAAGTACCCATCTGATGTCTGTTACTGTAGGTTGGTTTTGCCTGTTCTAGAATATCATAGAAATATTCTTTTGATCACCATGAAGTTTTTGAGATTCATTCATGTTGTTGCATGTATCAGCAGTTCAGAGTTCTTCAGACTTGGCACTGTGGACATTTTGGACAGGATAATTCTTTGTCTTGGAGATTGTCCTGTGCATTGTGGGTTATTTAGCAGTATTCCTGACCATTGTCCACTAGAAGCCATTAGCACTCCCCTCCCCATTTCTAAGAATCAGAAATGTCTCCAGACGTTGCCAAATGTCCAATAGGGGACAAAATCCCCTCCCTACACTGGTTGAGAATCCTTTCAGTAGTTGATCCTGTTTATTATTTGGCAGTATTCTATTGTAGGGATATACTTCAGTTTATCCATTTGCTAACTGATAGACATTTGATTTGTTTCGTTTACTTTCAGTTGAGGCTATTGTAGATAAAGTTGCTATTAATTTTTATAGGCAAGTCTGTGTAGACATGTTTTCATTTATTTGGGGTAAATACCTAAGAGTGAGATTGCTGGGTCTTCTGATAAGAAACTTTATAACTTTAAACTGCCAAATTGTTTGTACCTTTTTACATTCCCACCATATGAGAGTTTCAGTTGCTCTGCATCTTTGTCAACATTTGATATTATCATTCTTTTTAATTTCAGCCATTATAGCAGGTGTAGCTTTAATTTGCATTCTCCTGATGATCAATGATGTTGAACATCTTTTCGTGTGCTTATTGTAATGTATCTGTTCAAATCTTCTGCCCATTTTTTATTGGGTTGTCTTATTATTGAGTTTCCTTTGTCTTTTTCCCAACATGTGTACCAACATTAAGAAAATTGAAATAATGAATCAGTTTTATATACTTCTTATATTTAAAATGTGAACATTTCCCATGATGTTAAATATTCCTGAAAACATGAATATTAATGGAGAAGCAGTATTTGAGTACATTTAAATTGATTAACCACTTTTGCTGTAGAGCCTTGAGCTAGCTTCCAGTTTTTCACTATTATTAATATTTTGATAAACACCTTCAAATATAAATTTTAACCACATCTCTCATTATTTATTGAGTTAGATTCCTAGAGGTTAGGATTAGTTATGATGTTAAGGAGAATGAACATGTATAAGCAAAATATGAATGTTAATCTATTTCATTGTAGCTTTGCCACATTTGAGTATTTCATTTTAAAAATATTTGCCATTTGATGTTGGAAGAAAGGCATATTTCATCTGCTTTTATTTGATTACATATGAAATGAAAAAACTTTTCATATATTTATTGATGATTTTTATTTCTAATTTTATAAATTTTCCATTTGGGGGGCCAATTTTTCTGTTGGGATGTTAATGTTTTCCTTAATTTTTAAGAGTACTTTAATGTTAAGTTTATTAACCTTTTGCTATTTACAAATATAATTCCCAACTTGTATTTTGCCTTTTTACTCTTGTGTACTTTGTCCTGCAAAATTTTAAAAATAATAAATTACATGATAAAATCTATATTTTGCTTTAGCTCTTCAGTCAGTCCGTGAAATGATAAATATACTATATATGAATATATAACCAGCCTGTGATTGTAGTTTTATGATTTTATTTTTTATATTTAACTTAAGCTTTTTTTTTTTTTTTTTTTTTTGGCTGCACCACGTGGCATGTGGGATCATAGTTCCCGGACCAGGGATCAAATCCACGTCCCCTGCAGTGGAAGCACAGAGTCTTAAGCAGTGGCCTGCCAGAGAAGTCCCTGCATTTAACTTTTTAGTCAGAATTTTTTAGTATACATTGTTGATAAGGTCTGAATGTTTGTGTTCCCCCCAAATTCATATTTCAAAATCATAATGCCCAATATGATGGTATTAGAAGGTGGGCCTCTTGGGAGGTGCTTAGGTCATGAGGGTGGAGCCCTCATGCAGTCATGAATGGGATTAGCGCTCTTATAAGAGAGATCACACAGAGCTCCCTAGCCCCTTCCACCACGTGAGGACACTGCAAGAAGTTGACAGATTGTAACCCAACCACGCTGGCACAGTGATCTTGGACCTCTCAGCTTCCAGAACTATGAGAAGTAAATTTCTGTTGTTTATAAGCCATCCAGTTTATGGAATTTTGTTATAGCAGCTTGGACAGACTAGGACAATTATGAAGTGAGAATTCTTTTTTTTTGGTTGCATCGTGGCGGCATGCGGAACTTCCCCAGCCAGGGATCGAACCTGTGCCCCCTGCAGTGGAAGCACGGAGTGTTAACCACTGGATCACCAGGGAAGTCCTGAAGTGAGAACTTATAAAATTTTTTCCAAATACTCAACCAGTTTGTCCCAACTACAAAACAAAGTCATCTCCTGTAAAGAAATATGACACAGCATCCATTAATGAACAATCAGAAGAGAACTAAATAAAAAGAAAAGTCACCTACAGCAACCCACAAAACGGAAGACAATATTAATAAATCATATATCTGAAAAGGAATTTATATCTAAAATTTATCAAGAACTCTTACAATTCAGTAATAAAAAGACAAACATCCTAATTTAAAAATTGGCAAAGGATTTGAATAGATATTTCCCCAAAGAAATTATGCCAGTGGCCAGTAAACATGAAAATATGCTCAACACCTTTAGCCATCAGGGAAATGCAAATCAAAACCACAATGAGATACAATTTCACACCCACTAGGATGCCTATAATCAGAAGGATAACAAATGTTGGTGAGGATGAGGAGAAATTGGAACCCTTGTATACTGCTGATGGGAATGGAAAATGGTATAACTCTTTGGAAAACAGTCTGGCAATTCCTCTAAAGGTTAAGTATAGAGATAACATATAACCCAGCAATTTCACTTCTAGGTATATATATACACCCAAGAGAAATGAAAACATATCTCCACACCAAAACTTGTACACAAATATTCATAGCAGCATTATTCATAATAGTGAATGGTGGAAACAACCCAAATGTCTATTAACTGATGAATGAATGAATATGGTATTTCCATACAAAGGGATATTATTTGGTAATTTAAAAAATGAAGTACTGTTACTTGCTACAACACCTTGGAGAAATGAAGCTAAGTGAAAGAAGCCAGTCACAAAAGGCCACTTATTTTATGGTTCTTATTGTATGAGGTATCTAGAATAGACCAGTGTTCCTTGACCTAGTCTAAAACTCTATCGTTTAATGGGGAGGGGAGGGGTAACCCATTAAATTAATGACAGAGCATTTTAGCAAAATTGTTCATAGTACTCAAATGAAGATGATGGTGACTGATAATAGTTCATCTTTATTTTGTACCTTACCTTCCTTTTGAATAATCATTTTTTAAAAATAACATTTGGTGCTAATCATTTGTAACAGTTATTTAGACTTAGCCCTATGTTTAACTGATTTCATTTCTTGCTTCCTATTCTCAAGGTCTTTGTTTTTGGTTAATTATTATTAAGATAATATTTTTGTGAAAAATACATGATTGATATACATCTGAAAGTATCATTATATTGATTTCACACTGAATGACAACTTGGTGGGGGAGGGAGCAGGATTATTAGGTCACATTATTTTTTCCACTATTAATTCTTTAATATTTTGCCATTATCTTGTGGTCTTGCAAAGCAAAAATCTGTGGCCAGACCGAATTTTGGTCCTCTATGTATGACTTGTTTTTTCCTTCTTGAGTGATTTGGGGCATTTTCTTTATCCTTGAAATCTGAAAATTTCACTAGAACAAATCCAGTTGTCACTATCTTTTTAGTAATTTTGCCTGGTCTTTTGTAAGCTCTTTAGAGCTGGAGATGCAGAAGATTCTCTGACTCAGGAAAGCTTACATTTCCTTTTTTAAAAATCCTCAATTATTATTTCTGTCCATTTGTTTCAGGGATAACAAATTATTTGAAGTTTATTTCTCTCTTCTCTCCTTGTCAATCCTCTCATACTTTTCATTACTTTGTCCTTTCCTTCTCCATTCTGGAAGAATTTCTCAAATTTGTTGTCTCCACATTTCTAATTAAGTATTCTGCTCTTTACTTTTTCTATTTAAGATTTGAATTCTGTTACAGAATATTTGTAGTTTTTACCTTTCTTTTCCCCCTGTCTTATTTCTGCCTGCATCTCAACTAGTTCTTTTCATTTCTGCCTGTGAACTTTGAACTCTTACTTCAGTGTGTTTTATCAAATTTGTTGAGAGTAGTGTAGTTGATTTCTAAAATTTAACCTGTTGCTCCTTATATATTTATTTTCTGAATTACAGATGCAGAGTTTCTCTTCTTTTATGTTACAGAATGTTTTTCTATCTCTACCCTCAATTATTCTTCCTTGAATAAGGAGAGGGGTATACAGGTCTAGTATGTGCCAGATAGGGTAGACAGTTTCCTTCATTGGCTATTTGGTAGCTGTAGGAATTCTCCTATCAGATGTTAAACTAAAGGACTAACTGATGCACATAGTTTCTGAATACTTTCTAGTGTCCAGCAGTCATTTATGTGTTTCCTGCTGGATTGAGTAGGGGAAAGCCCGTCCTCTGACATGGTAATTTGACTTTGGAAAAGAGGGTTTGTTTTTTGATCATTTGAAGCCTAGGCTGCAAATAACTGTGATTTCCAGAATGTAATGCTCCCAGGGCTTTTGCTGTCTCAGCCCTTCCTGCAATTGCTTTCAAATCTCAGGGTGTATATACTACTTTGTATGTTATAGAATCTGAAGTAGAGAAGGAAGGCTGTGGGCATGTAATAGCCCTGACCATACTAAATGAGTCTCTCACAGTAGGGTGATGTGACTTACCACTGCCATTGCTGCCTCTGGAGAAAGCTGTTTTGGAGCAGGTAGTTGGAGGAGGTTAGTTAAAAATCTGTTACCTTCCTGCTGGCTCTACTCTATCTAAAGCCCCATTCCTGCCTGCTGTTTGGCAGAAAAGTCATCTATGAGTCCAACAGTTCTTTGAGCAGCAGTCTTAGTTTCCAGTGCTGTTGATAACTTTGACTCTTAGTGTTTCCTTAAGTATATCAATGAAAAATTAGGGTGGAGGTGATGATAGAGATGAACCAGGCATTGTTAGGTAGCCTCCATTTTAGCTCCCAGCTTGATATTAACTTTTTGAAAGAAGGAAGATGAGAGAAGAGCGTGGAGAATAGCTACTAATGGAAGAAGGAAGAGTTAAAGATGTTATACCAGTTGAGTTCCAGTTTCTCAGGGAAATATGGTAACATTGAAATCAAAGAGCCAAGGTTTAAAATAGTCTTGGTTAGTCTTTGTTTTAAAGTCTATTTTGTTTGATACAAGTATTGCTACCCCAGCTTTCTTTTTGTTTCCATTTGCAAGGAATACCTTATTTCGTCCCCTCATGTTCAGTCTGTGTGTGTCTTTAGATTGTGAGTCTCTTGTAGGTAGTATGTATACGGGTGTTGTTTTTGTATCTATTCAACCACTCTGTATTTTGAGCATTTAGTCCATTTACATTTAATCATTAATAGTTTGTACTTACCGCCATTTTGTTAATTGTTTTCTGGTTGTTTCTATAGTTCTTTTTAGTTCCTTCTTTATTTTGCTCTCTTCCCTTGTGATTTGATGACTATCTTTAGTGTTATGTTTGGATTCCTTTCTATTTTGTATGTGTATATTATAGATTTTTGTTTTATGGTTACCATGAGGTTCATACACAGCTATATATGTGCGTGTGCATTATTTTAAGTTTAAACACATTCTAATAACCCTGCACTTTTACTCCCCCCACAACCACGTTTAATGTTTTGGCATCATATTTTACCTCTTTTTGTTTTGTGTATCCCTTAACTACTTATTGTGGATAGAGATGATTTTACTACTATTACCTTTTAACCTTCATACTAGCTTTATAAGTGGTTGATCTATCTTTACTGTTGTTTTCCTTTATAAATGAGGGGGTTTTGTTGTTGTTGTTTTGTTTTTTTGCCACGCCACGCAGCTTGTGGGATCTTATTAGTTTGCTGACCAGGGATCGAACCCGTGCATTCTGCAGTGGAGGCGTGGAGTCCTAACCACTGGATCGTCAGGGAATTCCCCATAATTTTGATATTTCTAGTTGTGGTCTTTTCTTTTCCTTTTAGAGAAGTCCTTTTAACATTTCTTGTAAAGCCAGTTTACTGGTGCTAAACTTTTAGCCTTTGCTTATCTGCAAAGCTGTTTCTCTCTCCTTCAAATCTGAATGATAGCCTTGCTGGGTAGACTATTCTTGATTGTAGGGTTTTTTTTCCTTTCATCACTTTGATTATATTGTGCCACTTGCTTCTGTCCTGTATAGTTTCTGCTGAAAAGTCAGCTCATGGTCCTATGAGGGTTCCTTTGTATGTAACTAGTTGATTTTTCTCTTGCTGCTTTTTTTTCTTTTTTTGGCCATGCAATGTGGCTTGTGAAATCTCAGTTCCCCAACCAGGAATTGAACCCTGGCCACGGCAGTGAAAGAGCCAAATCCTAACCACTAGACGACCAGGGAACTCCCGACTCTTGCTGCTTTTAAGATTCTCTCTTTATCTTTAATTTTTGATGTTTTAATTATAATTTGTCTTGGTGTGGACCTCTTTGGGTTCATCTTGTTTGGGACTCTCTGTACTTCCTAGATGTGGATGTCTGTGTCCTTTCCCAGGTTAGGGAAGTTTTCAACTATTATTTTTCAAATAAATTCTCTACCCCTTTCTGTCTTCTCCTTCTTGGGCCTCTAAACTGCAAATGTTAATATGCTTTAAGTTTTCCCAGAGGTCTCTCAAGCTAACCTCATTTTTCTAAATTCTTTTTTCTGTTCAGCTTGTATAATTTCCACTACTCTGACTTCCAGTTTGCTCATCCATTCCTCTGTATCATCTAATCTGCTGTTGATTATGACTGGTGTATTTTTTCAGTTATTGTGTCCTTCAGCTCTGTTTGGTTCTTCTTTATATTTTCTGACTCTGTTAAATTTCTCACTTTGTTAATTCATTCTCCCATGTTTGTTGAGTATCTTATGATAATTACCTTGCACTCTTTGTCAGGTAGATTGCATATCTCCACTTGGTTTAGTTCTTCTTCTTTGGTTTTGTCTTGTTCCTTTGTTTGGAACATATTCGTCTATCTCCTTGTTTTGCCTAAACTTCCGTTTATTTCTATGTATTAGGTAGGTCAGTTACATTTCCCAATTTTGGAGACATGGCCTTATGTAGGAGATGTCCTGTGGGGCCCAGCAGCATACTACCCTCTGGTCACTAGAGCTGTATACTCTTGGGGTGCCCACTGTGTGGGCTGTGTGGGTCATTCTTTTGTGGTGGGGCCAAGTACTGTGGACATGCTGGTAGGCAGGGCTGGCTCCCAGCCTAGTTGGCTGCCAGGTCCTGCCTCATGGGGTAGCTGCCAACCCACTGGTGGTGGGGCTGGGTCCTGGTGCAACTGGCTACAGGGCCCTAGGGGTCTCTGGGCTCGTGTTGGCCCGCTGGTGGGTGGGGAAGCCCCTGACACTAATAGGCTAGAGGGAGTACTTCAAAATGGCTCTTGCCAGCACCAGTGTCCTCATGGTAAAACAAGCTCCCCCATATTGCTGCTGCCAATGTCTGTGTCCCCAGGTGGTGCCCCAGTTGATGCCTACTTCTCCAGGAGGCTGTCCAAGATTAGCAAGTGGTTCTGACTCAGGCTTCTTTCAAGTTACTGCCTCTGTGCTTGGAGAGCATGTGAGATTTGGCATGCACCCTTTAAGACCAGAGTCTCTGTTTCCTATAGCTTTCCAGTTCTTCTGTACATAAGCCCTGCTGGCCTTCAAAGCCAGGTATTCTGGGGGCTCATCTTCCTGGTGCAGAATCCCTGGGCTGGGGATCCTGATGTGGTTCTTTAACCCCTCGCTCCTGGGGGAGAACCTATGCAGTTGTGATTATCTTGTCCTTTGTGGGTTGCCTACCTGGGGGTATGGGTTGTTTTTTTGTTGTTGTTTTTTTAATAGCTCTTTATTTATTTATAATTGCTTTATTTATAATTTTATTTATTTATAATTGCTTCACAATACTGTGTTAGTTTCTGTTGTACAACAAAGTGAATCAGCCATATGCATACACATGTCCCCATATCCCCTCCCACTTGAGCCTCCCTCCCATCCTCCCTATCCCACCCCTCTAGGTCATCGCAAAGCACCAAACCGATCTCCCTGTGCTATGCTTCTGCTTCCCACCAGCCAACTATTTTACATTTGGTAGTGTATATATGCTGATGCTACTCTCACTTCGCCCCAGCTTTGCCCTCCCACCCCATGTCATCAAGTCCATTCTCTATGTCTATCTCTTTATTCCTGCCCTGCAAGTAGGTTCATCAGTACCATTTTTTTTTAGATTCCATATATATGCGTTAGCATACAATATTTGTTTTTCTGACTTACTTGACTGTATGACAGACTCTAGATCCATCCACATCACTACAAACAACTCAATTTCGTTTCTTTTTATGGCTGAGTAATACTCCATTGTATATATGTGCTACATCTTCTTTATCCATTCATCTGTCAGTGGACATTTAGGTTGCTTCCATGTCCTGTCTATTGTAAATAGTGCTGCAGTGAACATTGGGGTGCATGTCTCTTTTTGAATTATGGTTTTCTCAGGGTATATACCCAGTAGTGGGATTGCAGGGTCATATGGTAGTTCTATTTTTAGTTTTTTAAGGAACCTCCATACTGTTCTCCACAGTGGCTGTATCAATTTACATTCCCACCAACAGTGCAGGAGGGTTCCCTTTTCACCACATCCTTTCCAGCATTTATTCTTTATAGCTTTTTTGATAATGGCCATTCTGTATGGCATGAGGTGAAACCTCATTGTAGTTTTTTTTTTTTTTCACAGTTTCAGTCCCTTTAATTAGGTGCTCTGAAGAGAAGGCAGAATGGCAGACAAGGGGTGGAGAAGGTGGTGCTTCTTAAGCCCCCTTCAGTAACCGGTCAGTCCTCATCCTCTGGCAGCTGGATCTTGCTGGGGTCGAAGCAGTTGGAGTCCATGATGAGGAGGCCATTGGCCTCTCGGTATTTTACAAGCCTCTCAGCTTCCCGGCAGGCCCACTCCTGCATCCTGTAGTCAGGCAGATAAGCCACAAAGGTGCTGCCAAGGACCAAGATGATGGAGAAGCCAAAGAAGAAGACAACCCGCATGTTCCAGAGGTCCACAGCAGGGTCCTTGTCATAACCGTGGGAGTCTGGGTTCTTCTCGTAGAGGTTTTCGTCCTCGGGATCTGGGTCCTCCTGCCAGTGTAAAGTTGGTTCCGGCAGCCGCTTTCCCGCCACAGCGGACGGGGCGATCACAGCCCTGGAGGAGCTGGATTCCCAGCGAACACGGGCAGCCGGGAGCTCTTGCCTCGCCGCCACTGCCAAAAGGCGGCGGCTGCACAAACCTAACATCCCGACCACCATGACAGATCGTTCTGCAGTTTATCGGGGGCAGGGACGGAAATGTGACTGAGCAGCTGCAGCTGGTTCGAGCACGAGAATTGTCGCTCCGCCCCTGCCGCAATAGGTCCCGAGTCGAGATTTTGTTTTCAAAATGGCGAGGCGTCCTCTTTCCCTCCCTCTGTCATGGCCTCACGGAAGACATCTTCTTATCCTCTCGATCAGGCTATGGCCTCATTGTAGTTTTGATTTGAATTTCTTTAATAATTGGTGCTGTTGAGCATCTTTTCTTGTGCCTCTTGGCCATCTGTATGTCTTCCTTGGTGAAATGTCTGTTTAGGTCTTTCGCCCATTTTTTAACTGGATTGTTTGTTTTTTTGATATTGAGCTCCATGAGCTGTTTGTATATTTTGGAGATTAATCC